>NW_021833482.1:7500-20000 GCF_006345805.1 Octopus sinensis | reverse complement strand
TGGTAGCAAAATTATTATCAGTTTATGACAATGTATTATATTCGGAACCAACATATATAGTTGAGCATGACTTACGATAGAAGATATGTTAAACATAACTTATTGCTAAATATGAATAGTTTGCCTGAGGTAATATTATGTTCTTAACACCAGCTTCCAAATAATTTTATTGTATGATTTTGCTTCCTTATCCTCAGGTGTTGTGTGAAGAAAAAGATAATTTCATACCACATCATCTTGAAAATCTACTTTTAGACATTTTCTTGACATTCCTAAGTTGTCTTGGTCGGAATATTTTGTATAAAACGCTTCATAGACCTTCAAAAGCAGCAACACCATCATGTTCATTTTTTTTATATATGGAGTGGAAGCACTCCGTCGGTTACGACGACGAGGGTTCCGGTTGATCCGAATCAACGGAACAGCCTGCTCGTGAAATTAACGTGTAAGTGGCTGAGCACTCCACAGACACGTGTACCCTTAACGTAGTTCTCGGGGATATTCAGCGTGACACAGAGAGTGACAAGGCCGGCCCCTTGAAATACAGGTACAACAGAAGTAAGAGTGAGAGAAAGTTGTGGTGAAATAGTACAGCAGGGTTCACCACCATCCCCTGCCGGAGCCTCGTGAGCTTTTAGGTGTTTTCCCTCAATATACACTCACAACGCCCAGTCTGGGAATCGAAACCGCGATCCTATGACCGCGAGTCCGCTGCCCTAACCACTGGGCCATTGCGCCTCCACTTTTTTTATATATAAATCCTCAGTGACGCACAAGAATTCAAAACATTTATATGTCATTCGACAATTTCACATAATTATGCATTCAAATTATGTATTCTTTTGTTTGTTTCAGTTATTTGACTGCAGCCATGCTGGAGCACCGCCTTTTGACGAGAAAATCGACCCAGGGCTTATTTTTTGTAAGCCTAGAAATTATTCTATCGGTTTCTTTTGCCAAACCGCTAAGTTACGGGGACGTAAACGCACCAATATCGGTTGTCAAGCGAAGTTGGGGGACAAACACAGACACACAAACATACACACACACATGTATATACATATATATATATATATATATATATATATATATATATATATATATATATATATACGACGGGCTTCTTTCAGTTCCGTCTACGAATTCACTCGCAGGGCTTTGTTCTGCCCGAGGCTAGAGTAGAAGTCAGTTGTCTAAGGTGCTATGCAGTGGGACTGAACTCGGAACCATCTGGCTGGTAAGCAATCTACTTACCACACAGCCACTCCTGCACCTATATATGTATGTATAACTGCGTAGTCTTTACCTTTGAAGCCTCCAGTCAGACAACGTAATGATGATAGTGTCACCAAACAACAGCTGACTAAATATTCTTATTCAACATGAGAGACTAGACACCCCTAAAACCTCTGCACAGCGTCTTTCATTGCCCAAAATAACTGCATATATATATATATATATATATATATATATATATTCTTATATTCTTTTATTCTTTTATTTGTTTCAGTCATTTTGATCGTGACGGTGCTGGAGCACGGCTTTTTTTTCGAAGAAATCGCCCCCTTGATTATTCTTTGCAAACCTGGTACTTATTCTATCAGTCTCTTTTGCCGAACAGCTAAGTTACGCGAACGTAAACACACCAACATCGGTTTTCAAGCGAAAGGAAAGGGACAAACACACACACACACACACACGCACACACACACTCACACACACACACACACACACACACACACACACACACATATATATATATATATATATATATATATACGACAGGTTTCTTTCAGTTTCTGCCTACCAGATCACCTAATAAGGATTTGGTCGGCCCGAGGCAGCGGTAGCAGACACTCGTCCAAGATGCCAGGCAGTGTAGCTGAACCTGCAACCATGTGATTGGGAAGTAAGCTTCTTACCACACATCAACGCCTGCGCTATGATAATATATATTTTTTATATATATATATATATATATATATATATATATACAGGCTGAGATGGTGAACTGTCGCCATTTTATATCGTTTAGCTCGAGCATACGCATTGTTTGTTTGTTTTTTTGTTTTGTCGACTACACAGCATAGTAGGATCAGTTGGACACCGTCTGTGATAAAATTCAAACATCCATTCAACATCATAGTATTTGGAGTGATCACTAGTGATGTCGACGATATGCCTTTATTCATCTTCGCATACGGCCTCATAATCAACACGGCGGCTAACATCAAATGCCTGGGGAAGGTAATGCTGCTCTCGACCAAGAGGGTGGCTGCTGTAAAAGCCCTATGTCTGGCAACAGGCCTCGTCACCAGACCACACAAGCAGGAGAACCCAGCCATGACTGTCAGAGAATTTCTTATTTCTTTACTTCCCACAAGGGGCTACATACCGAGGGGACACACAAGGACAGAAAAACGGATTAAGTCGATTATATCGACCCCAGTGCGTAACTTGTACTTACTTAATCGACCCCGAAAGGCTGAAAGGCAAAGTAGACCTCGGCGGAATTTAAACTTGGAACGTAACGGCTGACGAAATACCGCTAGACATTTCACCCGGCGAGCTAACGTTTCTGCCACCTCACCGCCTTATAATTTCTGCTGTCAGACAATTTCTGCGACCACATCAACCCTAACATCTGACCACCTAACTCCCCATACTGCAACTCTCTTCATTATTATGTGTGGGGCGAAATTGAGCGAGAGACAAACAAAACTCCTTGTAACACTAAAGATGAACTGGAAGCAAAGATTATAGCAGCATTAGCCAACTTAAACAAATAGACCGTCCAGAAGAGCTGCTGGAGAATCCGAAGTCATCTGGAGGCCGTAGTTGAAACCAATGACGATTTTATTGAATAAATTTACTGTTTAGTATTTCAAGGTATTTTTATGTAATTTTGGTAAATATATCTGTTAAAATGAGATGTCAATGTTATTTTCATTTTTGCGAAATTTATACGAGTTTATTCACTGCACCCAGTATATATAATTTACCTCGAGATCAGCCCTAATCTGGAAGATAAATGACCAGCGATAGGAACTGAGGAATGAGTCGACAGTGCTTGTATATACGAGAAGCGGTAGAATGGACAGAGAGGTGAGACAGCATATTGTACACCAGGAATTTTTATGTGTTGGGGTAGGATTTATGTCAATCATTGGAGATTATTTTCTGTGGATTTAGGATGTCCCTGTTGATGGCAGCAATCCTCCAGATGTAGGAGCAAAAATTTCCTCTGAATATTGTATAGGATTTGAATAGGATTAGTGGTTTTAAGAAGATTAAGCATTTCCCAACACTGAAAAGAACGTCTGGAGTTTTGCATTTACCAGGACTTATACTGAGTGATAATAAAATCTAGTATTTACCCGATCACATATGCTATATCTTTGTGCAATATAACTTCATTTTATATAGCAATCCATTAATAAACGTCATGTAATTATAGATCTTTAACCGAGAAAAACATATTTTTTTACTACAATCTAACGAAATGTCGAACGAACATAAATTAACAATCACATCATGAAAACGATAAATCATCTAGCGATCAAGCAGAAGATGACACCCAATATTAAAAGCATTGGTTTTTAAGAAAATAATCAACACACAAAAGAAAATGAATTTTGCATAGGTTTAATAATGAATTCGGCATAGGAGTGGCTGTGTGGTAAGTAGATTGCATACCAACCACATGGTTCCGGGTTCAGTTCCACTGCGTGGTACCTTGGGCAAGAGTCTTCTACTATAGCCTCGGGTCGACCAAAGCCTTATGAGTGGATTTGGTAGACGGAAACTGAAAGAAGCCCGTCGAATATATGTATATACATATATGTGTGTGTATATGTTTGTGTGTCTGTGTTTGTCCCCCCAACATCCCTTGACAACCGATGCCGGTGTGTTTACGTCTCCGTAACTTGGCGGTTCGGCAAAAGGGCCCGATAGAATAAGTACTAGGCTAGCAAAGAATAAGTCCTAGAGTCGATTTGCTCGACTAAAGGCGGTGCTCCAGCATGGCCACGGTCACTTGACTGAAACAAGTAAAAGAGTAAAAGAGTGTATAAAAGACAGTCTTTAAACGTCTTTAGCGTATATACTGTTAATATTTACAATATTAATTTTATTTTATCATTACCGCAATAAGGCAGAACATGAGCGCGTTCTAGTGCACGTAGACATTGCCACACACACACACACACACACACACACACACACCACACACACACACACACACACACACACACACACACGCAGGCATGTACGCAAGCGCGTGCGTGTATTTACATACAGAGTTTAAAACAAAATGATAGAAAAAAAAAACGTAATAATTTTCATTAGTTTTACGTTGAGATAAGGGCGGAAAGAATATCTTGACGTTTCGCACATATTTGTCCTCCACTGGAATGAGAGAAAGAGAAACAGATGTGGGGGAAAAGGAGACGAAATAGGAAGACAAAATAAGTGAATAAATGATAGTGACTATGATGTCGACATTTTGGAAAAATGATTGGGATCGGAGAAAGGAGAAAAAAAAAGTAAAAGGGAAGAAAGTGAAGGATAACAATTTGCAAGGAATTAGAAGAGCGGAACAGCGATAATGTATGAACGAGTATGAGTACGTGTGTGTATGTGTGAGTATGTGTTTTAGTTTTAAAAGGAAAGTAAATGTAAAAATGATTGAGTGTTATGTATTGGCACTTAAGTATGTGTGTGTATGTATGTGTTATTTTAATGGAATTGTGTGTGTGTGTATGCACCTGTTTGTGTGTGTGTGTCTGTGTGTGTAGGATGATGTGTGTGTGTGTTTGCGTATGTTTGTGTGTTTGGGTTATATATGTGTGTATGTGTATACTGCTTGCTATGGAAGGTTCTTCTGTGTATATGGTGTCTTGCCTGCCCAGTGGCGTTATATACGCACTTCTATATATGTGAATGCGTGGATGTCGAACGCCTAAATAGAATTCGGCGTGACTGTGTGTGTGTGTGTGTGTGTGTGTGTGTGTGTGCGTGTTCAGACACATGACGATGTGAATTACATTCGTAGGGATTTGTTCATACCAGTAAACAAGGCGGAATCAATATTCATTACCGAAGTTAGTCGAACAGACATGTTAACAGCGATAATGTTTATATCCTGAGGTGTGTTTTACTAATTTTCAAATATATAATTCTTCATTTTATGACTTGGACCGATTTAGCTGAATCATGAAGATATATTCTAGTAATGAACAACGAGAAAACCAGTGAAACTACTAAGTATTGATTCAGGTAAGTTTCCATTTCTATAGGTATGTTCCAATATATAGATAGCCAAGGTACATTTTAAATATCTTTTGAATTCCTATTGAAACGTGGTGTAATGTTTATCGTTTACGTGCAATTAAGCACAGAAATTAAAACACTGGTAAACAGAGACAACGAATAATCATATCCATAATATATTATAATTATTATTATTATTATTATTATTATTATATTCGTACATATGTATGTATATCTATAGACACAAATACACAAGCACGCACTCGCACACACACATTATATACAAATATATATATATATATATAATATATATATATATATATATATATATATATATATACATATACACAAACACACACACACACACACATATATATATATAAAGTTAATCCAAACAAGAAAACAGAAAAAAAACACACCGACGCGAGGACGTGGAACAAATAAAGTATTATTAGACGCTCAGGAAAGAAGGGAAGAAGGAGGGTTTAACGTTTCGAGCGGAGCTCTTCGTCGGAAACAAAGGAGAAGGAAAGATCCCGAGAAGGGAAGACAGAGGAAAAAAAAATTGCTGGAGGTGCTCACGAGGTCACATGTTGGTCACATATATATATATATATAATATATATATATATATATATATATATATATATATATATGAGGTATTCATGAATAATTAACCTATAAGATAAAGTAGATATTTATATTTCCATTAACAAACATAGTGTCTTATATTATTTCATACTGAATCTAATCTATACACACAGCAGAGAAGAAGAGGAAAAGTAACCCAGGTCGTCCGTGAGTTGAGGTAGGATATGGAGCTGGGTTTACAATTTCTTATTTCTTTATTGCCCACAAGGGGCTAAACACAGAGGGAACAAACAAGGACAAACAAAGGGATTACGTCGAATACATCGACCCTAGTGTGTAACTGGTACTTAATTTATAGACCCTGAAAGGATGAAAGGCAATGTCGACCTCGGCGGAATTTGAACTCAGAACTTAAAGAAAGACGAAATACTCCTAAGCATCTCGCCCGGCGTGCTAACGTTTCTGCCAGCTCGCTGCCTTAATTTAGTGGGTTTACAATTTCTGTCATATGGTTCGTTCGTAGAAAGGAATGCATTCCAGAAAGTATAAAATGAAGATCACCCCACCCCCCGCCCAATGAAAGCTATTATGGATGATGTAGCATTGTTAGCAAGGGATGATAAGTCTTTGGTGAATATTCTTCTCAGATTTGATGAGCTGATAAGCCGGTTAAAAATGCATTTTAAAACAAAGAAATCACGCAGTGTAGCAGTCATCAAGGAAAGAATGAAGTAAGTTATGAGATTGCGTGAGAATTTATGCGAAAGATTCTAGGGGAGCCTATGAAAAGTCTGTGGAGACTGTATTGTTGATCGATATTTGAGGATCAAAATCCAGGAAATGACTTAGGATAGGCAGCCAGTGATTGGTGAAACGTTACTACCAGGCAAATTCAAACTCTGGTATTTGCAATGTTCTCTATACTCCAGACTGCAGTGGTTACTGATGTATGAAGCGGCACTGACGTGAGTTGCGATATCTGAACGGAAATGTAACATTTGTATTCGCAAATGAGTACGATTGCCACGAACGTTTGCATGCGCAGCTTGTCCAGTAGAGATGCTAATTCATTCAATAGTCGAGCAATACAAATTTGGTAAAGTGCGGACAGTATTGATGCTGCAACATTCGATATGTTATGTGATCTTTGGATAGCTTCTGAGGCAACAGAGAGGTTTGTGGTGTCCCAGTCATATCGGGATTTAGTGGATCACGTTCGACCGAACAGGAAAGGCTTTGGAAACCATGAGTTTAAACTATACTGGGCTACGAACGAGGGGTAAAAGGAGTCCAGTGGCCAACGAGGTCAAGAAAGAAGAAGCGAAAATTCACGATTTGGAGTTGGTACAACGTAGAAACAGGAGCAGTGTATTGATTGAGAGGATAAGATGGAAAGAACGAGAATCATTATGTTGATGATGCATTTTCTCTACAACATGCTTCCAAGTCCTGTAAGCTTAAATCGTCGGAAAAAAATGGAGGCGAATGGTGTGTGCAAATGTGGAAAGTCTGGAATGATGAACTCATACTCTCCAGCTTCTCACTTGGTCTGGAACATAGTTACACAACGTGGCAAACCAAATGCATAGCGTATTAACTGATGCAGTGGTGGAGAGTGTAAAGTGAACTAACAACAGCGAAAAGCCGAAAGTGGCAGATCATGGAAAGAGAGTTTTGCAGCGAAAGTGAACTCCGCATGTCAGCCACTGCTAGGAAGAAGAATCACCCTATATGGGAGGAGATTAGCAAATTCTCTACTGATCTTGATGTTAAATATCACTTCCAAGACTTTTCCGTCAAAAGCCCTGACCTTGTCATGTGGTGCAAGGAAAAGGAGGTGGCATAGATGGTAGAGTACACAGTCCTCTGGGAAGCAAACCTCGAATATAGGTTTTTCAGCAAAGACAGAATATGCCGTGCATTGTTTGAACTCGGTGAAAACGTTAGTTGGAAGGCAATATATCTATGTCCTAGAGTAGGTATTGGAGGAATTGTTGAAACCAAAATTCAGCTGGTACTCGTCAGAGAAAAGATGTTGCCAGGAAATAGTGAAAAGCCTCTGAGAAAGCAATGCATTACATCGGGTTCAAGAGAGAAGACGACTGACGCAGCAAGACTGAACATGGGTGATGATAGAAACATCTAGATCGAAGTCGTAACGTTTGACTCAACAAAACCCGTGTTGTGCGAGAGTACTGTTGGCAGCACATCATTGGATGGCCCCGGTGCAGCTCTGGTGTCGTGGTGGAAGAGGACTGAAACTAACTAAAAACCAACACAAAATTGTACCTACATCTTTACTAAAACTTTCACTTCGTTTATGTCGTAAAACCGATGGTTTCAAAGACTGTCCTGCTTTTCAGCGAACAGGATGGAGTTGTAGGGTGCTAGCTCCAGATCGTATGGATGGTATGGAGCCGTAGTTACATGTTCTACCGCGAATGTTTCACAAAATTTTTTTAATTCAAAAGACACAAATTGCGTTTGCGTTCAATTGTCAGACACTATCGCGTCTGGTATGCCAAATCTCGCAAACAGCTCATGTAAAACATTGGGGTCACAATTGAAGATGTTGGTTTTTTATACTTACAAATTTCTGTCCATTTAGAGAAAGTATCAACTACTTCTAAGTATATGAACCGTTTAAAGGACCAATGAAATCAATGTTTAGTCTCGACCACAGAACATCTATTTTTCACTTTTTATCGTCGATAATTTTACTGCTAAAGCACATAATCTACAGCCTTTCACTAAACTTTCGATTTCTATATCCATTTTTGGCCAGTACATGTAGTTACGCATTAAAACTTTCATCCTCAAAATACCAATTCACCAACAAAATAAAATGTTTTACCCGTAACACCATGTGCTACGTTTGTATATTTACTTAATTACACCTTAACGATATACTTCCAATTCTTTTTCGTTCACAATGGTAACATCACTTCCAGTGTCTAACTACATTTTTACTCTTATATTTTCAATTTTCGCATTTACAAATTTTCTGCTTGTTATATTACCATTTTCTTTCGACGACATACTGCTTATTCCTTTGTTCAAACAGTTTCTCACCTTGGTTTTGCAGTGCGATTTTACGCGTTCAATTTTTCCACAACGGAAGCTTTCTGCTTTCTTAAATGGTCGGGTATAGTGTTCCACGTGCAAAACATGGCTTTTTTCCTGATTCTTGCCCTGTTTGTAATGTATTTTAGTAAAACTTGATTTATCTTCTGCCTAATTCGCACTTATTTCCCTTGGAAGCAATCTTTATGTTCAACTTTCTGCGTCGCGTCTTAAATTTACTATTCTTTCACTCTTCTCACACTTGTTGTAAGGTTTCAGCTTGGTTTTGTTCTAGCTTAGCGAGAATTCTAGTTTTTACTTTTGCGTCTTTTTCTGCAATGCGTCCCTGAGTAAATATTAGGCACTTGAACATATCTGGCGTTAATTCGTCCAGCTTGAACCTTTCACATTCCCTGCTATCTCTACCAGCATATGTGATGTAGACTTCCTCGTTGTTCTTTCTCGGCTCAAACATTTCCAACGTGGATTGAACAACGAGCTTTTCTCACTAAAAATTTTACACAATATTCCACAGTACCTTTAAAGTTTGTGTCAGGTTCTTTTCAAGAGTACGTAATTGCTGTAACACTCGTGTTCTCCTCTTGCCAGTTTTCTTAAGATTAAACGCATTTTCATATTGGTGTCTCAGTCTTTGTATTCTTTATTGAATATTTGTTCGTTTCTTCTATAATAAGCCTCGAAGGTAACTCTGTCTGCTTCGTACATTAACTCTGTTAGAGAACATTTTTTCAGCATGTCCTGACGTCTTGCTATTCATTAATTGCAGCATCTGTTGCTGTAATAGCAATTGTTGATGTTGTTGTTAATTCTGTTGTTGTTGCAGTTTTAGCTGCTGCTGCTGTTGCTGTTCTTTCAGCTGTTTTTGCTTTTTTCTGTTGTTGTTCTTTCAGTTGCTGTTGTTCCTGTTATTGCAACTCGAGCAAACCGGCCAACAAATTTTCCATAATTTTACGATTTTTTTCTGTAAAGTTCGCACAAAATGTACTTTTGTGAGTTTATTAACTCCCCATGAATTTGTTAATTCCTCGTCGCCACTGTTTTAATCTTTAATGTGATGTTGTTATAACGCCCACTCTAGTATAGCACTATAGTTAATTAGACCAGTAAAGGCACGACTATCTATGACCGCCTACTTTATACTCTCTCCTTATACTGACAGACGTCAGCTTCTTTATCACGACCAGCACATACCACTCGTCACGTGGGAGGGGTGTACCATTATCACTATTATCCCCACAACATATTGTCATCTCAAAACACTGCCGCCATAACTTTCTGTGCTTATCGGTAGCTTTTTAATTGCTTAGGCTTTGGAGGAGATGTGTAATACCATTTCATTAAGTGAGCCTTCGTTTCCGAGTCAAAAAGCTATGGTCATGTTTCATCTCCAGTCACCAAATCGGTAAAAGTCTGCCACTCTTATAAACTTCAAGCGCTTCCTGAAATCAGAGCAAATTACCACTTTGCTCTCCTTCAAATACATTGCCAACAGCCGAGGTACTCGCTTTACACACACCTTATGCTACTCAAACTCTTCCATCATCTACTGTAATAGATTGTAGCTACAGTCCATTTATGTAGTAAGCTTACGAATTGTGACTAGTGTATCCACACGAAATAATTCATCTACTCGATAATAGCTCACGTTAGCAATCGCAGGTGGCACTATCTCTTGGTTATACCCACCGTTTATCACTGCGCACACTGCTCTTGAAAATGTGCCTTATGTGGATGTCGAACAGGCTTCAACCGTCTTTCATGAAGAACGTAATAGCGTCACGTTTACTTCGGCTTTGAAAAAACTATTTGCCTGCAATGTCCATTTTTGCACTGCTTTCGAAACAAACCGTGTATGTAAATGGAGAGGATATCTATGAAAATTGTAGCATATGGAATTCATTCCATTATTTAATTATTGAGTATAACTGCATTACATTTAAACTGAATATTTATGAGGTTTCATACCAATATTATATCAGTATCAGTCCTTCTCGGTTTGTAAATGCCGAGGAGGTACATGGGTTTTTTTTTCACATATATTAGTGACGGAAGCAAAATAAAATGTGTACAGGAGTAGCTGTGTGGTAAGTAGCTTGCTAACCAACCGAATGGTTCCGGGTTCAGTTCCACTGCGTGGCATCTTGGGCAAGTGTCTTCTACTATAGAATCAGGCCGACCAAAGCCTTGTAAGTGGATTTGGTCGACGGAAACTGAAAGAAGCCCGTCGAATATATGTATATATTATGTGTGTGTGTTTGTCCTCCTAGCATTGCTTGACAACCAATGCTGGTGTGTTTACGTCCCCGTCACTTAGCGGTTCGGTAAAAGAGACCGATAAAATAAGTACTAGGCTTACAAAGAATAAGTCCCGGAGTTGATTTGCTCGACTAAAGGCGGTGCTCCAGCATGGCCACAGTCAAATGACTGAAACAAGTAAAAGAGTAAGAGTATTCAAGTATATGAAGCAACGCACGAAGTTACTTCGATGGAAACAAATTTACTTCACGTGGACAATTGTATGTTCCTTCTCGAGCCATCCCTGGCTCATAGAGCCGATTTCCCGGTTTCTTTAGCGTATAGGTTCCCCACCTGGACGGAAGGCCGGTCCGTCGCAGGTGAGCTGCAAGATGCAGAAGGAAAGAGTGAGAGAAAGTTACGGCGAAAGAGAAAGCAGGAGTTCGCCATTACCTTCTGCCGGAGCCGCGTGGAGCTTAGGTGTTTTCGCTCATAAACACACACATCGGCCGATCTGAGATTCGAATCCGCGATCCCTGACCACGAGTCCGCTGCTCTAACCACTAGGACAATAACGAGAGAGAAATACTGAAATGGAAATTTCATAACAACGCATATAAATGCTGGAAAATAATAACAATTTAAAGTATTTTAGTGGTTGCAGAATGAAATCTATAACATTATTCCTAATCATAATGATCCCTTTCCAAAAATCGATTGACATTTTTCTCAACAAAATTTTTACAAAATACTCAAATATAAAATGTGCAATATAACAAATTCTGTAGAGGCAGGACATAAAAACTAACATTAAAGTAATTGTTATTCCATATTGCAACGTAGATTGTAGTGAGATAAATATAATGACGCTAAGAGGGTAGATAGTTTGTCCACTGAATGTTAACGAATCTTAATTGCCTAAAGGACTAACTACTAATTTAATTAAGAGTAATAATTTAAAATTTAAAATATATTATTGTTTATGTTTATTTTTCGTTGAAGCCATTCAGTGTCAATCTTCTCAAATATGAATCATATTTTGAGGCTAATTACAAACAAGTTTCATGTCCAAACAAGTTTCCGGCCTATTCGAGGCCCGTAGAAAGCTATAAAATCTAAACCTTCTACATGCAAACACACACACATATGTACCTATACATATGTGTGTGGGGGAGGTGCCTGTGTGTGCGTGTGCGCATACATACACACTTTGATTAAAATAAAAAAATGAAAGAGCAAAACCATTAGCATAACTCGCAAAAAACAAAAAGATTTGGATAGAGAATATAATCCCTTTATCTCTCTGCCTATACTTATAC
>NW_021833481.1:17500-28867 GCF_006345805.1 Octopus sinensis | reverse complement strand
AAAGACCCCCTTCGGTCATGAATGACCATGGGATTGCACAGACAAAGAAAGTTATCCTCCTAGACACAAGTCCGGGCAAGGTGTTTATGGAAGGCCAGCAGTCGCCCATGCATACCAGTCCTCCCTTCTCCACGCCACCAGTGTTATCCAAGGGAAAGACAAAGGTCGATACAGCTTGGCACCAGTGACATCGCAACTCATTTCTACAGCTGAGTGAACTGGAGCAACGTGAAATAAAGTGCTTTGCTCAAGAACACAACACGCAGCCCGGTCCGGGATTCGAGCTCACAACCTCACGATCGTAATCTCGACGCTCTAACCACTGAGCCATGCGCCTTCACAAAAGAAAGACTGAGAGAAAGTTGTGGCGAAAGAGTACAGCAGGGATCGCCACTACCCCCGGCCAGAGCCTCGTGGAGCTTTTAGGTGTTTTCGCTCAATAAACACTCACAACGCCTGGTCTGGGAATCGAAACCGCGATCCCGCGACTTGCGAGTCCGCTGCCCTAACCACTGGGCCATTGTGCCTATGTATATATGTCTGTGTGTGTATGTGTTTGTGTGTCTGTGTTTGTCCCCCTAGCATTGCTTGACAACCGATGCTGGTGTGTTTACGTCCCCGTCACTTAGCGGTTCGGCAAAAGATACCGATAGAATAAGTACTGGGCTTACAAAGAATAAGTCCCGGGGTCGATTTGTTCGACTAAAGGTGGTGCTCCAGCATGGCCGCTGTCAAATGACTGAAACAAGTAAAAGAGATTAGAAGAGATAGCATACCATTTGTGAAAATTCACTTAAACGGAAATTAGCTTCGGTTATTTGAATGTTTGATAAAATGTTTGCAAGGAAAACGAGGGATATTGGGGTTAACACCTTATAGCGTTGGTTTGTCTAGCAACGTATATGTAATTAGAAATGCGAAATCTCAAATTAATTTATCTGTAAAATTGTAGAGGAGGATGTCAAGTTTCCATCTCTTTATTAATGAATTTCCAAATAAAGAAGAAATATCGCTGAACATAGGGTTTATATTATGGATTTTTAATGTTAAGCTTAATAGAATTTTGATGTTTTGAAGCGATGCAGCCTGTCAGCTCCGTACATCAGTGCAGTAGTTACGTACGTATGTACGTACATATGTATATATGTATATATGCATGTATGTATTTATGTATGTATATATATATATATATGTATGTATGTATTTATGTATGTATATATGTATATAAGCATGTATCTTAGGCGCAGGAGTGGCTGTGTGGTAAGCAGCTTGCTTACCAACCACATGGTTCTGGGTTCAGTCCCACTGCGTGGCATCTTGGGCAAGTGTCTCCTACTATAGCCTCGGGCCGACCAATACCTTCTGAGTGGATTTGGTAGACGGAAACTGAAAGAAGCTTGTCGTATATATGTATGTATATATATATATATATGTAGTGTGTGTGTGTGTGTGTGTGTGTGTGTGTGTGTGTGTGTGTGTGTGTATGTTTGCGTGTCTGTGTTTGTCCCCCTAGCATTGCTTGACAACCGATGCTGGTGTGTTTACGTCCCCGTCACTTAGCGCTTCGGCAAAAGAGACCGATAGAATAAGCACTAGGCTTACAAAGAATAAGTCCCGGGGTCGATTTGCTCGACTAAAGGCGGTGCTCCAGCATGGCCGCAGTCAAATGACTGAAACAAGTAAAAGAGTAAAGAGAGAGTAAGCATGTATCTATTTACGTATGTATGTATATATATATATATATATATATATATATATATGTATTTATGCATGTATGTATGTTTATATGATTGAATGAATATATATATTATATATACAACTAATGTAGGATAAAATTTTTTTCGGGAAAAAAATTTTATCAATGGCCAGCATATCAAAAAATACATTTACAGGTTAACTTTATAGATAATTTACAAAATAAAAATTCTAATGCCAAATATGCCGAAAAAAAGCCAAAAATTGTCAATAACCATTATAGTTTATGCGTCTCGAAACAAACCGATAGAAATTTCTAAAAAATTCGTTATTGCCGTATTGGTCCAATTTCGGGGTTAATTCACAATAAATTTTCCCCTCTTCAGCGGCAAATACGCGAGATATAAGTGAAATACTTACTCATACTCATGGAAAAAGCAATCACTAAAAAAGTCCCAACGACTGAAACTGGTACTAAAATGTTTTTTCTAAAATTATTTTAGCATTTTCTATATTGACTTTTTTTTTCCATATATATCAACTCGTGTGTTCCTCTTCAACCTTCTATATATATATCACGTGATATCACGTGACCGACCAGTCCATCAGATGTAGTTACACATCGCTGGTCACAATGCGTTCGCATTGTTTTAGCCTTCGAATGACGCCACCCCGCTGGCTAAGCGAGCAGGCCAACAGAAGAAAGAATGGGAGAAAGAATGGTGAAAGAGTACAGCAGGGATCACCACCCCTGCCGGAGCCTCGTGGAGCTTTTAGGTGTTTTCGCTCAATAAACACTCACAACACCCGGTCTGGGAATCGAAACCGCGATCCTACCACCGCGAGTCCGCTGCCCTAACCACTAGGCCATTACGCCTCCACATATATACATATATATACATATATATACATATATATACATATATATATATATATTTATATATATATATATATATACATATAGGCGCAGGAGTGGCTGTGTGGTAAGTAACTTGCTGACTCCCAGCCTGACCCCTTCACATTCCTTCGTGTGGCCGAACATGTTCTGTCCCTTAAATGCTTCTCGTTCGCGGGGGAATTTCACCAACAGCTCTCGGGAATTGCCAGGAGTATGGGAATAGGCCTCCAACTATCTGAACCTGATCGATGGATCGGTTGAGTCAATTCTATGGTCCCACTCCCGTAATATGCCGTCGTTATATCGTTGCTTGTGTCGGCGCGATCTCCCTTTCCCGCGAGCAACTAGACGCCTTCCTCTCTTTTGTCCAATCCTTCCACCCTGTCCTTGGATTCTCCTGCACTACCTCTAACTCTTCCGTCGAATTTCTCGACATTTCTGTCAGCATACACCACCACTCCGCTCTCACTATTTCCATCCACTAAAAGATGCCCAGTGGGCATATGGCGTAGTGGTTATGAGCGCTGGCTAACACCAGGATTCCGAGTTCGACTGCAGGCAGTGACCTGAATAATAATAATAATAATAATGATAATGATAATGATAATAATAATAATAATAATGATGATGATGATAATAATAATAATAATAATAATGATAATGATAATGATAATAATGATAATGATAATGATAATAATAATAATAATAATAATAATAATAATAATAACTGAGCAAATATAAAGATCTTGAAATAGAAATCAGCAAAATGTGGAACCTGAAGACTAAAACAATACCTGTTGTCATAGGTGCCCTGGGAATGATAGCAAAAGGGACTGATAGTTACCTAACTCAGATACCAGGAAACCTCAAAATGGAAGAAATTCAAAAGATAGTGCTCATTGGCCCTTTGAAATGCAAGGTACAACAGAAACAGGAAGTAAGAGTGAGAGAAAGTTGTGGTGAAAGAGTACAGCAGGGATCACCACCATCCCCTGCCGGAGCCTCGTGGAGCTTTTAGGTGTTTTCGCTCAATAAACACTCACAACGCCCGGTCTGGGAATCGAAACCGCGATCCTACGACCACGAGTCCGCTGCCCTAACCACTGGGCCATTGCGCCTCCGCTTGTAAGTAAAATGTGTATAATGTAGTCTTCTCAGAATGAAGATCAGGTCTCAGCCGAGCGGTATCTCCTTGATTGTGTCGAGGAAAATGGGAACTTTTGAGAGCAGTCATAAGAGGTGACGAATCGTGGATCTAAATATATATATTAAATGTTCTAAAACCATTAAGTAAATCTTTACGAAGTCGGACAAATTAGTAGCCATTTTTATTGTAGATTACTATAAAATCGCTGTAACCCTATAATCATAAAGTTAAACTGAGATAGCAGGTTCTTTAAGATATAATCCCTTAAAATTTAGAATCTTAAAATTTAGAATATTACACCCATTCGTTCATCCACTTTCTCTCCCCATTCTACCTGTGAGGATAGTTATGGGTAGAAACAACAGTTATATTTTTTTTGCTGGATTCGCAAGAGGGACGGCCATTGGCTATGGATATTATCCAACATTCTTGTCTTTGGTCAACTCCTCTCGTTAGCTCGATCTTAAGAATCTGCATTGTGATTCTTTTCCATGACATTCTAATCATATGTCCGTTGTACCGGAGCTCTGACCTCTCAATCTGAATAAATAGCATTCTTGATCCGCTGAGGAAAAAAAGAAGCTACCATGGTTTTAGAACATTTAAATAAAGGCTTCATCGACGTCGATCACATCCAAGAGATTGTAACGAGGCAGCAGCTTACTATTCCACAAAAAAGAGTTCCAGGAATGTTTCAAAAGTGGAAACGACGCTTCACAATAAGTGTTCTTGTGAAAGGTAAGAGAGTCCAGTTTGCTGGACATTGTTGTAGAGCTGGAAAAGAGGTAATTTCTACTCTTCTCTTCTGGAAGCCATCTACTCGCAATACCAGAGGGCGCACACTCTCCTACCCTGATGTATTCTCCAGGGATACAGGCATCCAGCAACAGGACCTCCGTAATGCCATGATGGACCGTGAAGTCTGGCGTAGCATGGTAAATTCCATTGTCTCGACCACGGTCGAACAATGAAGATGATGATGATGATAAGTGTTCTGCCTAGAATATGATTAAATGCCGAATTAATAAGCGTTAAAGTTTTCATTTTAAAGTATCAATACCGACACCTTTTGAACAGACTTCGTATATACAGACATGATAAAAACCATCAAAGGCTAAAGAAGAAAGAGCAATGATAAACTTTGAACGAGGTAAACAAATTTATGAGGTGAAGAAACTGTATAATGAACTTCTCGTAACAACCTCGTTGAAGGTAATACAAGGAACAATCCTAAAGGATGGTACAAAACTCAATAATATAGGAGCAAAGCAATTAACAGTGGCCATTAGAATGCATGAGTGGATCGAATGTTTAGACTTTAGACTTCTGGTCATTTTAAAAATTATTAATGCATGCTTATTAATCTAATCAAAATCACATTAGATAGGCGTGGTAAGGTTATCGTTAACGCGCTTAATGAGAAAACTAAACGGCCCACTATCTTCCCTTCTAGGAAAACACTCGCTCCGTAACATATTAGTTCAATGATTTACATAATAAACTCAGCTGCAAATTTATACATTTGACATCATTGACTTTATCCCTTGTACATTTGATGCCCTTTTAATGGAGGATGTACAATTTGCACACAAATATGCAACTATTCCAATTCTACACAGTTATATCATTTTGCATACCAGAAAATTAATTCTGTATTTCGATGATGTTTTATAGATAAATCTTAATAGATCCGAAATAATCATTCATATGGACCGCTGTGAACGAGTCGAAGATTCTAAATTTTAAGGGATTATATCTTAAAGAACCTGCTATCTCAGTTTAACTTTATGATTATAGGGTTACAGCGATTTTATAGTAATCTACAATAAAAATGGCTATTAATTTGTCCGACTTCGTAAAGATTTACTTAATGGTTTTAGAACATTTTTTTTATCGTAAATATTACACCCATTCGTTCATCCACTTTCTCTCCCCATTCTACCTGTGAGGATAGTTATGGGTAGAAACAACAGTTATATTTTTTTTGCTGGATTCGCAAGAGGGACGGCCATTGGCTATGGATATTATCCAACATTCTTGTCTTTGGTCAACTCCTCTCGTTAGCTCGATCTTAAGAATCTGCATTGTGATTCTTTTCCATGACATTCTAATCATATGTCCGTTGTACCGGAGCTCTGACCTCTCAATGTGAATAAATAGCATTCTTGATCCGCTGAGGAAAAAAAGAAGCTACCATAAGTTCAATAAAGAAAGGGTTCGAAAGAATAAGCATACAACATCGACCGATTCGCGTGTTGACGACTGACGATTTCGGATTGCACAATATGAGCTGAGGAAATTAAAAGCATAGTATTCTTTGAGAGTTCGACATTTCCCGTTTATTTCTGATTTCTATGCCCCGATGTTTATAATTAGAATTAATGTACGTAACACTTTCTTACCCATTACGTGTTCAAACATCTATGATGATCTAATTTAAAAAAAAAAAACGTACGTTATATCAAGATATTCTTGAGACTATATTACGCTCTTGAATGCTTAATGTGTCCGATACATCTATGATCAAATAACTGTTAACAATAGATCGCATCTCGAGGTTCTAAAGAATGTGTTTCAACAGGTTGTTTGAATTGTATTTTTAAACATGCTTTTTGAATTTCATTTTCAAGCGTGTCTTCTAGTCTATAAATAATACACATAGATATCATTGCTTAAATATTCTTTTCTACACTAGGCACAAGGCCCGAAATTTTGTGGTAGAGGATCAGTCAATTAGATCGACCCCAGTGCGCAACTGGTACTTAATTTATCAACCACGAAAGGATGAAAGGCAAAGTCGACCTCGGCAGAATTTTAATTGGGAATGTAAATCATTGCTCAAAATAGTGATTTTGTTTTCTGTAATTTCAGCTCAGAGCAGCGACCATGCTGATGCAACTCCGTTAAAAAGGGATGAAATACAAATTTGCCCTCTGCGGAATTTTAACTCAGAACATAAGGACAGATAGATACCTTTTAGCATTTTGGTTGTTGTGCTAACCATTCTGCCAGTTTGACGCCTTCTTATTCCTTTTATTTCTATATTGCCTACAAGGGGCTAAACATAGAGGGGACAAACAAGGACAGACAAAGGGATTAAGTCTATTACATCGACCCCAGTGCGTAACTGGTACTTAATTTATCGACCCTGAAAGGATGAAAGACAAAGTTGACCTCGGCAGGATTTGAACTCAGAACGTATATCATTGCTCAAATATTGACTTTGTTATTCCTTTTATTAAATCAATAACTTTGCACAAATAAATACGTGTGGAAACCATTTAATAATGCTCTGTCGTCCCAGTTACACTACGCTCCCACCACGCTCTACCAACTCTCCGCCGTAGTGATATCTCGTAGTGGGAAAGTAGGAGGCGCAATGGCCCAGTGGTTAGGGCAGCGGACTCGCGGTCGTACGATCGCAGTTTCGATTCCCAGACCGGGCGTTGTGAGTATTTATTGAGCGAAAACACCTAAAAGCTCCACGAGGATCCGGCGGGGGATGGTGGTGATCCCTGCTGTACTCTTTCACCACAACTTTCTCTCACTCTTACTTCCCGTTTCTGTTGTACCTGTATTTCAAAGGGCCGGCCTTGTCACTCTCTGTGTCACGCTGAATATCCCCGAGAACGTGTCTGTGGAGTGCTCAGCCACTTACACGTTAATTTCACGAGCAGGCTGTTCCGTTGATCGGATCAACCGGAACCCTCGTCGTCGTAACCGACGGAGTGCTTCCACAGTGGGAAAGTAAAATTTATTTTCATTCTTTAGCCATTTTCCTTTTCCTACGTAGATATCAGATGGGAGTCGTTAGAATCTAAGCAGACAAGATTATAATAGTTTCAATCTGAAATTTCATCTGTTCTAATTTATGAGAGTGAGAAATAGATGGAAATCTTTAGTGCTCATGTGTTTCCTTCGCCTGAATGCATCTGTGTTTATGTTCTTTTTATCTTTTCCGTGTGAGAAGTACTTGTTTTATAACACAGATTTCAGGAACGTGCTATCTGTTACGGTGTAACTGGAGGAGAGCTTAATTTAGTCGTAAGATCTGTCTCAAATCGTTCGTCCAAATATAATGTCTTTAATCTGAACGCAATTTCATGTTACTGGAGATCAATTGAAAGAGATAGAGACATGACAGTGACTGAAATCTCTACACTGGTGTAATTAAAAAAAAGTATAAAAAGCCAATTTGTGGTATGGTTGTTTGTATGCTGTAGGTTTTAGATATATCGATGTGATCTTACTATTTCTACCATAATAAACAACCATGAGCAAGACTTTGTAAAGATTTTCTTCCAACGAGGAACCATTTCTCTTAAACATCTGATCACAGTCGCATGTGTAGCTGTGTGGTGAGAAGCTTGCTTCACAACCACATGGTCCGGGTTCATTCCCACTGCATGGCATCTTGGGCAAGTGTATTCTACTATAGCCTCGAGCGGACCAAATCCTTGTGAATGGATTTTGTAGACGGAAACCGAACGAAGCCTGCCGTATATATACATATATATGTACGCGTGTGTATGTGTTTGTGCATATCTTTGCATCTATGGTTTTTCATCCACCACCGCTTGACAACCGGTGTTGGTTTGTTTACCTCCCCGGTCTTGTTACAAACGACCAATAAAATTAGTACAAAGCTTTAAAGGCAAAAAAATCCCGAAGTTCTTAGGTCGATTCATTCGACTGAAAATTCTACAAGGCAGTGCCCCAGCAGGGCCGCAGTCAAAAAACTAAAATAAACAAAACATAAAAAAGGTAAACGACGCTAGATCAAAGTCTGAGAAAGAACTGACTTCTATTTCTAGCAGGTGGAACGAACAATTTGAAATCTCCGCATGTTCTCTCGAGTATTGCCGAGGTTACAAATGTTTTTTCCCTGTTCTGTTTAAATATTAAAGCGATTATCCTTAGCCTTTTTTCTCATTACCGTAATGTTGTTGTTTCAATATGATTGTATCTAATGTGTTTGGAGGTGAAATGGCCTAATGGTTAGGGCAGCGGATTCACGGTCGTAGGATCGTGGTTTCGATTCCCAGACGCTGTGAGTGTTTATTGAGCGAAAACACCTAAAAGCTCCACGAGGCTCCGGCAAGGTGTGAGGGGTAGCGAACCCAACTGTACTCTTTCACCACAATTTTCTCTCTCTTTATTTCTGTTGTACCTGTATTTCAAAGTGCCAACCTTGTCAATCTCTGTGTCACACTGAATCTCCCCGAGAACTACATTAAGGGTACACGCCTCTGTAGAAAGCTCAGTCACTTGCCCATTAATTTCCCGAACTGGCTGTTCCGTCGATCGGATCAACTTGAACCCTCGTCGTCGTAACCGACGGAGTGCCACGTAGTGTTATGTATTTTCATATTCTTTCAATGATTCTTTGTTCTGTACGAGAACAAGTTCCTGCAATTGTTATAGGATTCATTAATTCTACTGATTCTGTTGCTGTCGAGCGAACGGTCTCCGTCCCAGAGCTCGCAAGTTGGGAGAAGTCCGAAACGTGGTCCTTTGCTATTCGTAAGACCCGCAGAAGAGAAAGCAGGTCAACCCCCGAAACCGAGAGCATCGACGGATGGATGAATGCACATCCAGGCTCAGCGGTTCCGTAGGAAGTCGGGGACAAGAAACAGGAAGAAAGAGTGAGAGAAAGTTGGGGCGAAAGAGTACAACAGTGATCACCACCCCACCCCCTGCTGGAGCCTCGTGGAGCTTTAGGTGTTTTCGATCAATAAACTCACACAACGCCCGGTCTGGGAATCGAAACCGCGATCCTCCGACCGCGAGTCCACTGCCCTAACCACTGGGACATTGCGTCTCCACTTGCTGATTCTGTTGTCCATAATGGTCTAGATCCTGCCAGAATCTTCATTATGATTTTCCCTTAAAGTTATTGTGCTTTAGCAGACAAATGTAAAGATATTCTTCAGGAAATGTTAATGATTTCTTTTGCAAAGGTATATCATGTGTTATTAGGTGTTAATCTTCAATTAATGTAATGCGGCATGAAGAATAGTTGTGGATAGGGAGAGAGAGAGAGAGAGAGAAATAGAGACTGGGTGAGAGAGAAAGAAAGAGGGGAAGAGAGGGAGAAGAAATGGAAGAAGGGAGATGAGAAGGAGAAGAGAGGGTTGGGAATAGCATAAAACAGATAAAGATGGGGTGGGAGAGGAGTGAGAGAATAGTACAAAGAGAAAGAGAGAGAGAGAGAGAAA
The DNA here is from genome assembly GCF_006345805.1 of Octopus sinensis. Classification (NCBI taxonomy): domain Eukaryota; kingdom Metazoa; phylum Mollusca; class Cephalopoda; order Octopoda; family Octopodidae; genus Octopus; species Octopus sinensis. The sequence goes on along the minus strand of NW_021833481.1, from coordinate 18,909 downwards.
GGGTGAGAGATGAAAATAACAAAAACTGGAAGCGAGAGAGAGAGAGAGAGAGAGAGATGTGGGAATATCCAGAGAGAGAGAGAGAGTGAGATGTGGGAATAGCCAAAGAGAGAGAGAGAGAGAGAGGAGAGATGTGGGAATAGCCAGAGAGAGAGAGAGAGATGTGGGAATAGCCAGAGAGAGAGAGAGAGAGTGTGTGTAAGAAAGATATGGAAGTTGCACCAGCAGAGAAACAAAAGGAGAGGGATGGGTGTAGCACCTGCTGAGAGAGAGGGGTGGTGGAGGGTGGAAATAAAACCAATGGGAGAGAGAGAAAGGGGAAAAGACAGAGGAGAGAGAGAGAGAGAGAGAGAGAGAAGGGATAGCAGAACAAGAGAGAGTAATGGAGAGAGAAACAGAAATAGGAAGAGGAGCAGCAATTTTGTAGAAGCTTGCAGAAAGTACATCCGACTTGAAACAAGAAACGCGGATATCCACCAGTTATAATTGAAAAATTCTAGATTGTTATTGTTGAAGCATTCAAAATACTGTTTGTATGCATAAAAAAAGCATTTGAAGTGAAATATGGGAAGGAATACAAAGGAGAATGCAGATATATCATAAAATAGGTGATCGTCACAAATGATGACGACTTTTGGAGAGTGGAAACTGGTGTGGTAGAAGTTGATAGGTGGGAATGGAATATTCCTCTGTTTTGGAGATCAACATAGTCATCTTCATTGCCGTTGTCGTCATCATTGTCATCATCGTCACCATTGTAAACATTAGCATAATCATCATCGCATTCATCGTCATTATTATCGTTATCATCATTGTGATCATCGCCATCAGTATCGACATCATCGTCATCACCATCATCGTCATCTTCACCAGCATCATTATCGTCATCATCATCATCATCATCATCATTATTATGATCATCATCACCATCATCGTCATCATCGTCATCATCATCATCATCATCACCACCATCAACACCATCATCATCATCACATCATCATCATCATCATCATCAACACCATCACCATCATCATCATCATCATCATCATCATCAACACCATCATCACCATCGTTATAGTTACCATTGTCGTCATCGTCGTCATCATCATCATCATCATTATTATCATCATCATATCATCATCTTATTATCATCTTACCACCATCATCATCATCATCATCCTCAGCACCATCACTATCACCATCACAATTACCACCATCTTCTTCAGAGGTGAATGAACTTTACATATATCTTGACTTTTGTGGTGTACCATTTTTATCACTGTTACTATCCTAGTGCACACTTGAATTCATTATGAAATCAAATAAATCTTTATGCTGCAATCACGATAAGAACACCTGCTGATCAAGATTTACTGGCATTAGACTGCAAAGAGTATCCATTAAGTCAT
>NW_021833481.1:0-12500 GCF_006345805.1 Octopus sinensis | reverse complement strand
CAATAAGGAAAGCACGAATAAGAATACAAAAACGTAAAAACAATAATGGTAAGGATAAAAACAAAACCAGGACGTAGGACAAGGGTCTTTCGACAGGACGATATATATATATATATATATATATATATATTATATATATTATATATATAATATATATATCACGTGATCACGTGACCGACCAGACAATCAGATGTTGCTACACATCGCTGGTCACAATGCGTTCGCATTGTTTTAGCCTTCGAATGACGCCACCTCGCTGGCTAAGCGAGCAGGCCAACAGAAGAAAGAGTGGGAGAAAGAGTGGTGAAAGAGTACAGCAGGGATCGCCACTATCCCCTGCCGGAGGCTCGTGGAGCTTTTAGGTGTTTTCGCTCAATAAACACTCACGACGCCCGGTCTGGGAATCGAAACCGCGAAACCACTGGGCCATTGCGCCTCTACACACACGCACACACACACACGCACACATACACACACACGCACACACACACACACACACACACACACACACATATATATATATATATATATAAGGGGCAGGCAAGAGGTTACTTAGCCACATACCGAAAAATTAGAAATAGCAGTCAAAGTCTGTTTATTTCTACTTTCTGCAAATAAGACTCCACATACAACATATCCATGTAATTCACATATGTAAAACAGAAGGGAAGAATAACGAAAGCAAAGTCTGGTGTTATTTACGGACGCGTTTCTGGATTAGAATTATAAATTCATATCCTTTATCAGCGTAACTCTCCACTCGGATAGATTTCTCAAATGCTACACATACCTCCGATTCGCGAGCAAGCTTCGTCGGAATAGTGGAAGATAGCTAGCATAGGCCAAATCTATATAGACGAATGAATTCGTACTTTCCTTCCAAACTTCTACCATGTGCGTCGCAAAAATAGTTCCTTAGATATATTTACAAGCAATTGAAAAATAGGATAAAATCTTTATAAGAATTTATCAAGTAGTTAGCGTGAAAAGATCTTATGAGGGAAAAATCCATCAATTATTCCTCTTAAATATATTTATTTATATTAAGGGCATTACTATAAATAAATGTCTCACGCTCGGAGGGACTCTTAAAGTCAGAACTACCATAATATATGAATAAAAAATATATATATATATATAATATATATATATTAAAGTGAGGGTACAATATGCGCATCATTGCTTGTACATATATATATATATATATAATATACATACATATATATATATATATTTATATATGTATATATATATATACATACAATATATATATACATATATAAAGAGAACGAGATGCACACACACATACACACTCGCAAACACACACACACATACACACACACACATATTACATGTATCTGTGCGTAAGTACATGCATATATGCGTATGTGTGTACGTGTGTGTATGTATCTTTGTGTCTTTGCGTCTCTCAGTGTATGCGTGCTTAAACTTTTGCGATGCATGCTTTTACTAGGAACAATATCTTTAAACAAATAACAAATGCGCAGAACAAACCATGATATCAACATAAAAAAAATACATCGGACACATGAGTAAATACTTTGGAATGTCAAAGCATTATTTATTATAACGTGTCATGAAAATGAATTGAAGTAAATTAGAAATTGTAAAAGTATGGTGGCGGGGAAATAGCAACAGAAATTACTGAGGATAATATAATCGAATGAAAAAGTGTTGCGCGTTGTTTATTTGGCAAGAATTATTGTGCATGAGAACAAGTAAACAGTTCGCTGAGGAGTTTGATAATAAGATGTGATTTATTTCAGACGTTGGTTGCTATGACTTGGTGTCAAACATCGGCAAATAACGTCATCTTGACGAAGATCTATCTTGAAGAAGATCTATCTTGAAGAAGATCTATCTTGAAGAAGATCTATCTTGAAGAAGATTAGGGCAGACAGTGACTGGATATGGCTGAAAAACGCACGATCGAAGGAACATGAGTGGAGAGACCATAATTCTGAAATGCGCTTGGGGTGGAGTACATCTGTCGAAAAAGTGGGTGTGGGACTCACATCAGCGAGTGGGGGCAGGCGGTGCACTGTAATGCTGTCGAGATATACTGGGCATCCCCGATATACTGGACCTCTCGCCTGATGACTCCTGCTCCCACTGGCATCTGGTATGCGGAGTTTTCGACCTATTGCATCTGTTTCCAACTCTTTGCAAGTCTTAAATGTAGCGTAATTAATTGTGTTGAATAGGAATTTCTATCTTATTAAGTGACTGATTCGATAAAGTAAATATATAGAGAACTACACTTGGACTTGTGAAGGCGCGTGGCTTAGTGTTTAGGGTGTCAGCATCATGATTATAAGATTGTGGTTTCGAATCCTGGACTGGTTGACACGTTGCGTTCTTGAGCAAAACACTTCATTTCACGTTACTCCAGTCCACTCAGCTGGTAAAAATGATAACGCTGCGATGGACTGGCGTCCCATCCAGCTGGGGAACACATGCGCCATAGAAACTTGGAAACCAGGCCCATGATCCTGGCTAAGCTTTAAAAGGGCGCATTTATTATATTTTATTACACTTGGATTTAAGTTTAAAAAATATTAATAAAATTGGCGCAAGCATCGGAATGTGGTGAAGAAGCTAGCTCAGCACTAACTGCCATTTTTTTCATATTTGTTAACTTTGTCAGGTGTCGTAGGAGTTAAAATATTACATAGTATTTAAATTTTCTTCATGTGTGAATTATTTTGGAAATTAGGATAAATATTTCGAAAAGTCCCAAATAGGTATCGCTGAAAAAAAAAAATTATCCTTTTACATTCAAATACAATGGTCAATATTTTAGATTTTTTTTTTGGAAAGTATTTTATGAAATGTGGATGTGTATGAAAGATATAGATGGGAAATACAAATAACATAACAAAACAAATTCCGCCATGGTCGTATTTACCTGTCATCCTTTCGGGGTCGATAAATTAAGTATCAGTTGTGTACTGGGGTCGATCTAATCGACTGACCCAACTTCTCAAAAATTTCCGGTCTTGTGCCTAGAGTAGAAAACAATATATTTGGTACACTTGTTCAAATTTCGCCGATGTCGACTTTGCCTTTCATCCTTTCGGGGTCGATAAATTAAGTACCAGTGGTGTACTAGGGTCGATCTAATCGACTGGCCCACCTCTCCAAAAATTTCCGGCTTTGGAAACAATATATTTGGTACACTTGTTCAAATTCCTCCGATGTCGAATTTGCCTTTCATCCTTTTGGGTTCGTTAAATTAAGTACCAGTTTTGTACTGGGGTCGATCTAATCTCCAAATATTTCGGGCCTTGTGCCTAGAGTAGAAATATACATATTTCGTACACTTGTACTTATTGCTTTTCAGGAAAAAAGTGAGTTTAAGCTGTGGCACGGAAAAATTGCTAAAGGTATATATATATTATGATGGCCTTGAATAATGTAGAATAATATAAAATAACTTATCTAAGTATGTAATCAACAGGTTGATTCTCAGAGGGATGTATAATAGATCAACCAAAGGAATAAGAACGTAAGTAAAAGAAAAAAAGAAGAAAAAAAACAGTCAACAAGTGAAAGCGAATTTAATGTGTGAAATCTATTACGTTTGATATATGATAAACATAATATTATAAGATAAAATTAATGAGATTAATAAAAGGTGATGGAGAAAAAAATTACAATTTAGAATATTATGTACAAAATATATATTTGCGTCGCTGAACAAAAACATGGATATAGTAATAAAGGGATGTGTTTAAATGATGTCATACTTAACGAGGTGGCGCCAGGTAAGTAATAGGCTGGTAGGTAAAGTGCACGTTGTTATTTACAACGCTTTACAGAGGTAGTAAAATCAACAGGTTTTTGAATTATAGCAAATTAAATATTTTTAAAAACAACAATATAACTTACATGTTTGCCCTCCATTCTTCATACACACACACACACATATATATATATATATATATATGTATATATATATATGTATATATATATGTATATATATGTACTTATATATATATGTATATATACGTATATACATGTGTATATATGTATATATATATGTATATATGTATATACATGTGTATATATGTATATATATATGTATATATATGTATATATATGTATATATATGTACATATATATATGTATATATGTATATATATGTACATATATATATGTATATATATATACATATATATATGTATATATATATACATATATATGTATATATATATACATATATATATGTATATATATGTATATATATATATGTATATATATGTATATATATATATGTATATATATGTATATATATGTATATATATATGTGTATATATATTATATATATATGTATATATACTTGCAAAAGGATGTGTGGCGTTCGATCATATAATAATAAAGTAATATATAAATATATGAATATATACATGCATATATGTACACATCTACATCTATATGTATACATATAGATGTAGGTATGTACATATATGTATGTATATATGCATATATTTATATATTATCATCATCATTATTATTATATTATTATTATTATTATTTATGTATATACACACATTTCGTGTGTGTTAAACATACAATCGTTGTTCGTTTACTCCCTTCTCTTATTGCTATACTTTAGGTATTTAAACAACATATACACATATCCACACTCACACACACACACACACACATATATAAATACGCATGAATGTATATACATGTATCTGTGTGTAATTATATGCATATAGGTGTATCTGTGTTTTTATAACGGAGGGTGTACATGTGTGTCTGTGCGTCTCTCAGTATATGCGTGGTTGTTTGTTTGCGATATAAAATTTTACTGGGAGAAATTTATATATAAGGAAATGCGTTGAAGAAACCACGGTATCTAAATATGAATAAAACGTGTAAAAATGAGTAAATACCGTGCAATATGAACCATTTATATATTATAACGTATCATTAAAATGAACTGAAATGAAGTAGAAATAAAAGAATGGCGGAAATAGGAACAGAAATTATTGAAGATGAATAAAATTGAATGAAAAAATATAACGGGTTATTTATTTTGCAAGGATTATTGCAAGGATTATGTAAACAGTATACAGAGGAGTTTAATAAATAAGATGTAATTTATTTCAGACGGTGGTTGATATCAATTGGTGTCCAGCATCGGCAAATCTCTGTATATATAAAGCTGAAGTGGTCTGCGTATGGCAGGTTTGGTAGCCTTCAACTAATGCTATCTCCTCCGAGACCCTGGGGCGCAAGTTGACCAACATTGAGAGTATGATAGACGAAGGCTTGCTCTTCCTTCCATAGAAGAAGAAATTCAAATCGGACCATGTGAACACCAAAAATTATTTAGATCAAAAAGGTGCTTTTTTTCTATGAAAATCCCTATTTTTGCTATTTTTTGACAGCTGTGTCGCCATTTTTCGGTGTAGTTCAACCAGAGAAATGTTCACTTAAAGAGTATAACAAGCTACATAATACAAAATTTTTACTTTTCAAAAATTAGTTAGTTAGTTAGTTAGTTAATTTGGCTCAAAAGCAAATAGCAAGGCCATGTAGGGGGACATGGAGTTAAGTACAGGGTGGTGTTCATGTAAAGAGTTCAGGCCACTTGAGGTCCAGGGAGGCTTTGAACAAAGCGGTCGTCGGCATCTTCACCATCTCGTCTGGCAGCTTGTTCCGCGGATCCGCAACCCGGACGGAGAAAGCTCCTCTCCTTCTTTAGAATTACAATTCTAAAGGGTCGAAACAAACCCGAGCAACGCCGGGCGATACGACTAGTAAATGTAATGTTGAAGAAGATCCAGGTGATAGTTAGAGGAGACAGCGACTAGATATGGCTGACAGAGCATGATGGAGCATGAGTGGAGAGATCATAATCCTGAAAAGGACTCTCATCAGTGAGTGAGGGCAGGCGGTGCACTGTAAAGCCATCGAGATGAAGGCTCCGAAACGGTGCGCCTCTCTCCTGCATGCGGAGTTTTCGACCGATTGCATCTGCTTTAGCAAGCTGTTTCCAAGTCTCTGCAGACTTAAATATAACGTAATTAATTGTGTGTTGAATAGGAATTTCTATCTTAATAAAATAATTAATTAAGGCAGCGAGATGGCAGAATCGTTAGCACGCCGGGCGAAATGCTTAGCAGCATTTCGTTTGCCGCTACGTTCTGAGTTCAAATTCCGTCGAGGTCGAATTTGCTTTTCAGCATTTCGGGGTCGATAAATTAAGTACCAGTTACGCACTGGGGTCTATATAATCGACTTAATCCGTTTGTCTGTCCTTGTTTGTCCCCTTTGTGTGTAGCCCCTTGTGGGTAGTAAAGAAATAGAAATAGGTATTTCGTATGTCGTTACGTTCTGAGTTCAAATTTCGCTGAGGTCGACTTTGCCTTTCATCCTTTCGGGGTCGATTAGATAAGTACCAGTTATTCACTGGGGTCAATATAATCTACTTAATCCGTTTGTCCGTCCATGTTTGTTCCCTCTCTGTTTATCCCCATGTGAGCATTAAAGAAATAGGTATTTCGTCTGCCGTTACGTTCTGAGTTCAAATTCTGCAGAGGTCGAATGGCCTTTCATCTTTTCGGAGTCGATGAATTAAGTACCAGTTGCGTACTGAGGTCGATGTAATCGACTGCCCTCCCTCCCCCAAAATTTCGGGCCTTGTGACTTGAGTAGAAAAGAATAAAGTAATTGATTAGATAAAGTTTATATATCGAGGACTACACTTGGATCCATTAACATTTTATTCATATTTTTGGGCTTTGCTTGGTTTCTTAATAGTTAAGATGATATACAGTATTTAAATTTCCTTTATATATGAATTACTATATAGATTATAATAAAATTTTCGAAAAGTCACAAATTGGGAACGGCGAAAAACAAAGCATATTTATCATGTTCCATTCAATTGCAATAATAAGCACTTTTTTTTTTAGAAACTGCAGTATCAAATGCGAATGTGCATAAAATATCAATGAATGATATAGATGGAAAATGCGAAAAAAACAAAACAAAAAAAAAAAGAAAAAAGGTTTCGAACATTCAATATTTTCGTAGTTTAAATTTTGCATTTTATGAGATACAATGTTCTCTAGAAATAGCCAGAGCTAATAATGACAAATTTTAACTACTAAATATTGTTCAATACGCCTCTGCAAATGCAACATACATAAGAGATTCACTTTAAATACAACGAACAACTGGCAGTGAGATTGTTTTTTAACAGATCCCCTGATGTGGATCATGGCAGTCAATGGGTTAATGAAAGAGGCACTGGAATGTGAGTGTTGTGCAGAAGCTGGCTTAGCAACCATTTCGTTGGAAGTTTAGTCCTGCTGCGTGGTCCCTTGAACAAGTATTGACTACATCTCTACAGATTTTCTGTAGAAAATACAGCGAGGACTGATTCTGTTACGACATTTCGTAACCGAGACGTTAGACATAACCAGATGTTGTTGCTCTTGGCATCATTTTTACCTCGGGAGACAATGGAGTTGCGCATAAAATAATGTAGTCCGGCTTTTACATTTCATGCCCTAATATATCTCCAGCTGTGGCTGTGTAGTCTTAACCTAGACAAATACTGCCCCTGGCAGGTGCCGCAAATATAGCGAAGACTTTGCCTGGCTGGTTGTAATGTCATAGTTTCTTGTTGACGTCTTTTCTTGTCTTTCCATTTTTCCTCTCTCTCTCTCTCTCTCTCTCTCTGTCACTCCTTTGTGTTCCCATGTGTGTGTGTGTGGGTGTGTACCTCCCTGTTTATCTATTTATCTGTTTGCATGTATATCTGTTTGTCTGCTAAACTACCCAATTATCTATACATGCTTCCATCCATCCACCCACCCATCCATCCATACATACATACATACATACATGCGTACGTTGGTACACGCACACTCACTCATTTAAGCCAACAGGTTTTGGGGTCTGACTATACGCTATAAAGTTAAACCCTTTATGGAGGGGAAATCCATGGTAATCCTATAAACCAGCCTTTCCCATTAAAATACACACACACAAACATATGTAAGTATATGCCCGCAGGTATGTACTTACACACGCATACCTACGCATGTTCATTTACCTGTGAATATTTCAATGTTTTATATTTCCTCTAGCATAAATAACTTGGATTGTGCTTTTATTCACTTGCAGTTCTGTGATCAGTTAAAATAATGTACAATTGCTTAGGATCTTCATGACCTTTATTTATGTAAAATTTCATTTATTTATTGTTGTTAATCACACATTGTTTAGAATTGAATATAAAGTCACTAAAGAATTGCTGCGAAACTTTGCTTACGGCATTCTTTCAATTCAGATTCTTGCAATGCTGTGCTACCTTTTCGTTTCCCGGATAATGAAAACAGATTTGCCTCAGGCGGTACTTGATGCCTGAACACACGAACTGAGAACGTATAACGAAATATATTTTACGAGGCACCGATTAGAATTCCAGATAATGCAATTGCTATCCATCTATCTATCTATCTGTCTATCTATCTATCTGTCTGTCTATCTATCTGTCTGTCTATCTATCTGTCTATCTATCTATCTATCTATCTATCTATCTGTCTGTCTGTCTGTCTGTCTGTCTGTCTGTCTGTCTGTCTGTCTATCTATCTATCTATCTATCTATCGAGACAGGTTTTCAGAGACCGGATTAGCACACTAGTAAAGAGGGCTTTGACGGGAGCCATCATCAACAACAAATGGTGGTTTGCCCTCAAGAGAGCAGTAAAAGCAGAAGCGATTAGGTACAGCAAAGCACTAGCCATAGATAGAAATAGAGTAGAGGGTGAGCTATTTAAGAAGCTAGAAGAGGCAATTAGAAGCGGCATCGCATCCGACGTTTTGGCGGCGAGGTTGGCCCTCGACCAACACTTCAACGCCAAACACGAAGGATGTGCTGTCAGAGCTAGGATGCGTGCTCTAAGGAACGAAGGTGTTGGAGCCGCGAGAGAGGCCCGGGTGGCAGAGGCGCAACAGGGCAACAAAGCCACCATTCGGTCCCTGGTAGATGAACAGGGGCGCGAATTGCTCGAGCCAAGTAAAATGTGTGAGGCCTTTCAGCAGCATTTTGCCCGACTGTTCGGAACGAGTGGAGGGCAAGAACGTAGGGTGGACTTCAGTGCCTACCTACATAGCCTACCACTACTCTCGACAAGAAAGGCAGGGTGCTGCGAAGGTGCCATCACGGCGGCGGAAGTGCAGGAAGCGATGGCAGAATGCTCGAGGGACAAATCACCGGGTTTGGATGGTCTACTCTACGAGCTTTACAATTGTATGCCAGACTTGTTTGGAGATCTCTTGGCGGCGGTGTACTGCAACTGGCAGCAAAACGGGAGCATTCCTGGTTTTGTGAGCCGAGGAGCCGTAACACTGCTGAAGAAGATCTAAACAAGGGAAATGTAATAGATAACTTTAGGCCCATCACTCTGCTTAATGCAGACTTGAAAATTTTGGCCAAGGTACTAGCCAAGAGGTTGGCGCTTGTCATCGAGAAACTGGTCGACAGGCGCAAACATGCGCCGTGCCAGGCCGGACCATCCATGACAACCTCCACCTGATGCGCTACATCATAGACAGGGTAGTTAACGAACCTGGCATGGGTGGGGCGCTGATCAATTTGGATCAATCGAAAGCTTTCGATAGGGTGGACCATCGATACTTGGAGGCGGTCCTCGGAGCGGCTGGCTTCGGTCCCGTCTTCCGCGGCTGGATAGCCGCTTTGTACAGAGGTATCCGTTCGGTAATTCGCGTGAATGGACATCTATCGAGACCCTTCGACATCGCACGTTCGGTCCGTCAGGGATGCCCCCTCTCGTCACTTCTATACGTATTGACTCTCGAGCCATTATTGCGGAAGCTGGCAACCTTGAGAGGCATCCCGCGAGAACTGGGATGCGGGACGAGCGTGTCTGCATACGCGGACGACGTCACCGTCATAGTGTCTAGCCACGAGCACATCGAGCAGGTCGGCGAGACACTGAAAAACTACGAAGCGGTGACAGGAGCGAAAATCAACCGGGAAAAGTCAGTGGGCTTGCGACTAGGCACCTGGAGAAGCAACCCATGCCGTCCACCAGCGCCTCCGTCGTGGGACGCTGGACCGACGGCCGGTTGAGTTGCTCGGGGTCTGGTTTGGTCCGGACCTCCAAGTGGAGAAGAACTGGAACGAGATAACGAGTAGGGTGGTCACTCTCGCCCGGCAATGGGCCGAGAGGAAACTGTCCTAAAAGGTCGGGCGGAGGTGGCGAACACGTACATCGCGTCCGTCATCTACTACCGCCTGACCGTCGTACCTTGTCCCGACCCTACCATCACCAAACTACAACGCATTCTCTTTCGCTTCTTGTGGAAGGATGCGTCCCGATGGTCAGGCGATCCATTTGCTGTCAACACCCGTTAAAAGGAGGGCTGGGCATGCCGTGGTTGATGATGCGCAGACACGCTGGAGACTGCGATATCTCGGCTCTATGTAGACGACGTGAACAGGTGTGGTCGCCGTTTGTGAGGCACGCTTTCCCGCAGCTCGTCTCCATGACCGAACTGCATTCGTGGATCAAAAAGAGGCCGAAGAAGGGCGAATGGCACCGCGAGTGTCGCGTTGCTCTCAAGCAACTCTGTCGTCCTGGGTCGACCTTGAGTGACTTCAACACAACCAAAGCATTCTATAGGGGTTTAGTGGAGGGGAGGTACGACGACGAGCTCGGGGCGAACCTGGACGTCGACGAGGAGTACCTGACCCGCCTGTTCAGGACGACTTTCGGGCCAGGGCCCATGGACAACTTCCAGAGATCCCTGGCCTGGCAGTGCTACCGAGAAGCGCTACCCGTTCGGGATAAGCTCTACAGACACGGCTCGAGAAACACGGGGCCGACCTGCCCGAGATGCGGTCAGAGCGACGAAACCGTTCTGCACGCACTCGTGCAGTGTCCAACAATTTCCGACCTGTGGGCTTATGTCGAACAACTGCTGTCACGTGTGGGACGAGTCGGTTTATCAGCTGAGTCTATCGTCAATATTGTCACGCCTCCCTCCTTCAAACGGGAAGGAAGAACTATTTTCATCATCCTTGTGGCTATGGCGAAAGAATGTATCTGGTGGACGCGTCTGAAAGGATTGAGACAAACACTTTCCTCTCTGGTCAATCTCTCATCAACTTCTTCAAGTACCACTTGAAAAGGAAAGTGAGAGTAGAGAGGCAAGTTTTGTCTAGCGAATTTTTAAAAAAAGATGGGTGAATGTAGCAAGAATGGCACGTATGAATGACGAAGCCACCTTGAGCATGATCCTATGAACCCAGAAATTGAAAACAGAGAGTTGCTTATTCGCAAAAAAAAAAAAAGAAATATAACATGTGACTCCATTGACCGAGGTTACCGTGGTCTTTTCCGTAGGCTTTTCTTTCCACGGATAAACCTCACCTGTCCTTCCCTTTACACTTCATATTGACATTTCTGTGATAACGATCCCTATTGATCAATTTTTTTTTTGTTTTTTCCTCTCCCCCTTTTTTTTAACCCCCCTTTTTTTGTCCTCTTTCTCTCCTTTTACGATCCCTTTCGATCGAAACTCCCCCTTCCTTTTTTTTTTTTTTTTTTTTTAAACCTTCAAAAGAAAAGCTCTACCTTGTAATTTGTTCTATCTGTGTGCAGCCCTGTGTGGCTAATAAAGAAACATATCTATCTATCTATATCTATCTAACATTCTATCAGTCTATCTATCTATCTATCTTTCTATTTATCTATCTAGCTATCAATCTGTCTGTCTGACAGTTTTACTACTTGCCTGTCTGCCTGTCTGTTTATCTAGTTATCTATGTACGTATATTTGTTTGACTATGTACGTATGTATCTATCTATACATACATACATACGTACATACATACATACATACATACATACATACATACATCATACATACATACATACATACATACGTACGTACATGCGCTCACACACACACTTATTGAAACACACATACACACACTCAGAGTGCGATGTAAATAATGACTAACATCTTTTATTAAACTTTTTATTGAGAGAAAAAAATTCCAGTTCTTTAAAAAAATTTTTTTAGAAGTCTCTCATCAAAACAACAAGACCTTTCATGATTCAAAAAAAAAACTATTTAACGTGTTCAAAATGCTTCTCATCGTGTTTAATTATACGCTGAAACCTACAATTAACACTTCTAAAAACCATTTGATAATTTCAATGTTAATTTCAGAAATTGCATGTTTTTATTCAGAAATTGTTTCCGCTTTAAGCTTGTAAACAACATCTTTCAGTACACCCAATAAGCAAAAGTCAAGTGGCGCTAGATCTGGTGAACGCTATGGCCACTCATATTGCTCCATGTAGTCCTATACCCAACCGCTCCAAATTTACACTTAACCATTTCCGAACGCTTAACCCATATTAGGGTAGTGCGCCATCTGATGGAAAGGAAATGTCATTCTTATTTCAAGGTCTCGA
>NW_021833480.1:15000-28545 GCF_006345805.1 Octopus sinensis | reverse complement strand
GGATTTGAATGAGAAATAAAAAATGAAAAGAATTAAATTTGTAAAAAAAAAATGGAAATTATAAAAACAAAACATCACATGGATTCGAACTTAAAATCTTAAAGAGACACAACTAAATCCCACGTGATATTCTATCCGTCACTCATAGGGCGTTGCCGCAGTTCCGCCTTCAGCTGCACAATTTACAATAGCAACAGCAATGAAATTAGTTATATGTTAAAAAGAAATCATATTTTCATTGTAATTCATTTAATTTAACATCTTACCATATTCATTTGAGTGAAATGATTTTTCATTTCGCTTTTCTATGAGAACGTCTCAGTTGGAATGGATTCCTGCACTGGGTGGGGAGGGAACTGTCTAGAGATGGAAACACGAACAATGGTAGATAGCGTATGAGTTTGACACCCGGACATGTGCATATATATATGCGTATATATATGTATATATATATATATATATATATGTGTGTGTATGTGTATGTGTATATATATATATAAATATATATACATACATGTGTGTGCATCTGTATTATATATTAACATATATAAGTATATATGTATATATGTGTGTATATGTGTATGTATATATATATATATATGTACGCATATGAATGTATATATATATATACATATACATAGATGTATATGCATACATGTATATATATACACACATACATATACATATATATATACATATATACATATGCATACATATATATACATACATACATGTATATACATATACGTACATACATATATACTTATATATATATATATATACACTTATATAAACACAAGCATATATATATAATATATACACACATATATATATGTATAAGTACACATGTATAATATAATACATGCTTATATTATTATATATATATATATATATATATATATATATATATATATATGTGTGTGTGTGTGTGTGTGTGTGTGTGTGTGTGTATCATACATATGTGTATGTGAAAATATGTATATGTGCATGTATTATGTGTATGTGTGCTCCTGTGCGTTAACTGAAAATGCGCGCTTATAATAATTACAAAAAAAAAGGCGATAAAATACAAGAAACATAAGATCAAAGCAATAATCTGGTAATCTCTGACAAAATTACTAATTTATTTATTAGAGGCATTTCGACAACGAACAATAAAACCAACCCGTTAAGAACGATAGCTACAAGAACGGAACCATTACTGCAGGGGGAACAACAAACTATGTAGATATAATGAAGGAAGGAAGGAAGGAAGGAAGGAAAGAGACGCGAACATAAACGGGAATTTATGTAACAAAAATGGGCAGAGGAGGGTAAAAGGACAAAAGCACATTAAATAAAATACTAACGAATAAAAGCAAAGAAAAGCTTAACGGTCGCTATGATGATGGTGACGGCGAAAATATGATCAACCCCAACAGACGTGGTTGTGTAATGAAGCAAAATTATACACGATACACTTCTCGCCAAAGAATATGATAAAAGACTCGTAAATTATATATCGCCGTTGATGTTGCTTATCGCCAGAGAAGTTCTAATCCAGGACTAGAATTAAAACTTTTCCTGTGGTGAGCATTTCATGTTTCTTTTTACAGGTACGGAGCCTTCAGATGTTACCTAATGTATCACGTCTCCATTTTTTTAAGGTGCGGCCTATACTAAATTTTGTTGTGAAAAATTTGGATCTCTTCGGTTTGACCGGCAGTTTTTTCTAGCGGTGTCATATGAAATTGTCTGCCATAATTATGACTCTAGTATCGATCTATTGCATTTCAATCTGTTTTAGGGTTAGGGTTAGTTAGGGTTAGGGTTAGGAGTGGGGGGAAGGGTATCTTTTTTTTCTTCAGAAATGTAAATAAAACCCAATCTGTTTCTTAAACGAGGGACATATTCATACGGCACAAAAAGTTTTCACCTCAATAGACGTCATTGATTGGTTGAAATTGCAGAAATTGAATAAAAAACAACAAATATCTTACAAACTATAGAATTTTCTCAATAAAGCCAAGAGAAAAATATGTTTTATAAACATATTCTACCAGTATACGAAGTTTAAAAGTGTTTAGTTACGTGGAAATTATTTCAAAAAAACTGCCGGTCAAACCGAAGAGATCCCTGTTCATATTGCTTATCGCCAGAGAAGTTCTAATTGAGGATAGAATTGAAACTTTTTCTGTGGTGAGCATTTCATGTTTCTTTTTACAGGTACGGAGCCTTCAGTTGTTACGAAATGTATCATTTCTCCATTTTTTTAAGGTGCGGCCTATACTAACTTTCGTTGAGAAAAAATTGGCTGTTCTTCCTTTTAAAACATTAATAATCCATGCAGGTATCTATCATTCAGTGCGAAAGAGTACAGTCACCACCCCCGTACTCGGAGACTCGTGGAGCTTTGGGTGTTTTCGCTCAATAAACACTCACAACGCCCAAACTGGGAATCGAAACCGCGATCCTACGACCGCGAGTCCACTGCCTAGCCACTGAATCAATGACATTACCTAAGGGGTCTCGAAGATTGTTTTACAATTATTTGATAACGTAATGCCTGCTCCATGTCATCTGCTTGAACATTGCTACCCTGACGCTTCACCTCTATTGAGTGGAATTCTCTTGTTGGCAGACAGATATGCATTATCACCCGTCTCCAAAATGTACAATTCTTTGGGCAAACCCTCAACTTGTTAAAAGCGTACCATTCGAGTGACCAACAAAGTTTATCTAAAATTAAAATACATCAAGATTGTGGCTTTAGTCATAATGATAGTGAAATCGGGAAGTTGTGCATTCAGTTAAATGTACCAGCTTCACCAGCTTGAGAACTCCTGCACTTCCAGATTCTTTGTGCATATTACTCCGCAGAAGTCATGTACGAAAGTTTAAGTAACAGTTGAAACGCTGATTCAGCTGTGCGGAGGTAACTGACATGGACAGAAAACCCATTTCGTCATTTTTTTGTTTTGTTTTGGGGGGTTTTCTCAACAGAAACCCACTTTTACGACTGCGGATATTTTGAATCTGCAAAAAAAAAAAAAAATATTGGCATTTCAAAATCTTAATTATCCCTTCCAACTCCCACCACTCCAATTTTTTTCTTTTTCTTTTGACGAAATACATAGAAAAATACGGAGATTATGATTCTGAAAAAAAAATTGTAAATTTCAATTTTTCAAAAATAAATATATAAATAAACACTCCCTCCACTCCGCCAGCGCATCTGTAACAGAAAGTGAACATGTTGTGGTTGAGGGTCTTTTAGAATTAAGGGACATCTGTAAAAAATAGTTTTTTGACATTCATATACACGATAACATGACATTTAAAAAAAGTTTTTTTCGTTTTTGGTAATTCGTATTTAGAAAGAGGATCTTCGGTTTGGCTGTTTTTTCAAGCATTCTGGTTGGAGCGTACTTAAAAATTGAAGATTTTAGAAACCTTCAAAACACGCTTTCAAAATTTTTATTTCCCCTTTCTCCATCCCTCTGGCAAAGAAAAAAAGGGTGTAGGGCAAATTAAAACTTTTAAAACGTGATTCGTTGTTTAGCTGCTGTTTCTAGCATGTTGAGTTTTCTGTTTAGATACTTTTAAACGGCTGCTATTGTAGTAGGAGGGGAGGGGTGTTTATTTATTTATTTTTTTTTTTTTTGAAAAATTGAAATTTTGAAATGCCGATTGTTTTTGCAGACTCGGAATCTCTCTGCAGAATCTCTGTAGAAGAAAAAATAAGAAAATAAAAGATAAAAAAATAATCGAAAGCGAGTGCGGTCCATGTCTTTTACCTCCGCCTTCAGCTGTTTTATTATATGGAAGAACGGTTAAAAGAAACTATGGAGAGGCAAAATTATAGCAACCAGGTTATATAAATAAACATTTGTGAAACGTAGGGCAATATAATTGTTTGAAATTGCGCAACCACATCCATCAAGATATGCTTTTCCTCATATATCAGATTTCGCCAATATTTTATCTTACAATTATTTATTTTCTTTATCTAATGTATGATATTACATGCAGAGCAAATACGTTTTCCAAACAACCAACGAGTAATTGTTAATGAATATATAGATTAATATGCTAAACGAATTTTTAAATATTTTTCCTTCAACAATGTAGTGAAAAAATATCTGTTTAACCAACTGTTAAATAAAGTCTGCAATCATTGAAAAATATCGACCACGCTTAAATAGGGATATATAATTGATTGAGCTGTTAAATAATTAATTCTAATTGATTTTACTAGTTACATTTGAGTTGGATTACATTTATATTTATTACACCTATTGTTACAAGAAGATGAATGTTGCACGTCTAACCTCCCCAGTTACTTTCCATAACATTCATTTATAACTTCCGTTGTTACTGTCAACTATAATTTATTACCTGCTTTGTTATCATTAACATCTGTTATGAAATTACTTCGCCAACAACGGCTAATTATAAAGTCATGAAATTTTGACGCCATTATTTAGGAAATTATGAACAGAGTTAAAAACAGTGAAACGAGATCTTTAAAGGTGCAGATGTAACATAGACGCAGGTGTTGCTGTAGAGGAAGAAGCTTGCTTCCTAATCACAGGTGTTAGTGTTCAGACACACTGCGTGCCATCTTTTGCAGATGTCTTCTACTATAATCCTGAGCCAAACAAAGACGTGTACGTGGATTCTGTAGTGGAAAACTGAAAGAAGCCCGTCTTATATATAGAATAAGTACTATGTTTAGAAAAACATAAGTACTGGTGTTGATTGTTTCCCTTAAAAGCGCTGCCCCAACATGGCCGCAGTCTTATGACTGAAACACGTAAAAGATAAAAGGCATGAGGTTTCCATTTCATTCATAAAGGTATAAGTGTATGCCCTTCTCTTTGTCTCAATTACAATTTAGCACGTGGAAAAT
The DNA here is from genome assembly GCF_006345805.1 of Octopus sinensis. NCBI lineage: Eukaryota > Metazoa > Mollusca > Cephalopoda > Octopoda > Octopodidae > Octopus > Octopus sinensis. The sequence goes on along the minus strand of NW_021833480.1, from coordinate 23,654 downwards.
TTCTTGGTTTGCTCCTATTTTGTTCATATTTGCGTTACAAAATGAGACTGGTATAAAGCAGAAAAAAAGCATTTTGGATAAAAATTACGAATGAATGTATTCGAAAATAATTAGCGGGAATCTTGTAACAATGATTAACGCATTCAATGAATTACTTAAAAAATTAAGGAAATTAAAAAAATTATAACCAATATGGGAAGCATGCATTTATTATCGTCGAAAAAACATTTGTTAAAGAAAAGGTGAATAAAACGAAGGGAATAAGAGAAGCATATCAAATGTAGCATATTCTTTTTCGTGCGATTCTTTTCAAAATGGAACTGAAAGAGACTGTAGCGTGAATGACCATAAATGTGAGAATGTAGGGTTTACAGAATCAGATGTCGGGTGACAGAAAACGTAAAGGACTAAATATAATAAATTAATAATGAATAATAAATAAATGTATTAATCCAATTTACATCGAATAATTTCTTCAGCAATTACAATAAGTAAAGATTACAAATTTTTTTCTTTCAGAAATTGCATAAAAAATCGGATTAAACCCTTTGGAAGCTTGGCTGATTTGTACAAGTTGGTAGGAGGTCAAAGAATAAAAAAAGGTCAGAATTTATATAAAAAAAGATGAAAACGAACATTCTTTGCATGCAAGAAAGCCGGCCAAAAACGTATATAAAAAGTAAATCTCTTTAAGTCTGGAAACATAGAATATTACAAATGTTATAAATGGCGGTGCCCCAGCATGGCCACAGCTCGTGAGCTGAAACTAGATAAAATAAAATAAAATAAAATAAATAAAGATATATTTTAGGTGTATAAAATAAGTTTATAAATGAGTTTGGTTGAGCAGAAGGTGGGTTTTTGTGGAGGCGCAATGGCCCAGTGGTTAGGACAGCGGACTCGCGGTTTCGATTCCCGGACCGGGAGTTGTGTGTGTTTTTTGAGCGAAAACACCTAAAGCTCCACGTGGCTCCGGCTACGGGGATGGTGGCAACCCCTATTGTCCTCTTTCGTCCCAACTTTCTCTCACTCTTTCTTCCTGTTTCTTGAGTAACGCCGCGATGGACTGGCATCCGGTCCAGCTGAGGGGAACACATACGCCATAGGAACCGGGAAACCGGGCCCATGAGCCTGGCTAGGCTTGAAAAGGACACATAAATAAATAAAGAAGGTGGGTTTTTAATGATTTTTTGAAATTTGACAGCAAAAAGATGTCTTTTAGCTTTTCTTGTAAAATATTTTTCCATAGGCAAGAAGAAAATAAAATGATGATAGTGAGTTCCAGAGAGCAGCAATTCGAGGAAAAGTTGTTAATAGAATAGAAAGATTTATGGCTAACAGGAAGCTCAACAGAGAAACAATGCGCGTGAAAAAGAAACAGATGACAGGAAAAGCTCTTGACAGCCGGTATAAAACTAGGTAGTGCATCAGAGCAATGGCCATGGAAATAGTTATAGAAAAGATGTAAGAAAAATAGAATTAGGGGGTAAATTATAACTGAAAGCCACGTTAACTACCATAGGATAAAAAAAACGGATCCCTAGAAATTTACCTTTTGGAACATGATAAATAGTAACAAAAACAAGCCGAAATATATAAAAGTTACGTGAATTCAGTGCCAAAAATTCTTCCGCGAGTTCTACATATAAAACTAATTGCAGAAATTCCTGAACTGTGCAATGATGGCGAAGGTGAGATGGAAATATAAAATGTGGAGCATCAAGCGTAGAACAAAAGTTTGAAATCTTTGATGAGCATACGTTCAATTCAGTAAAACAAGAAGAAAAACAGAAATTTTGTAGAAAGTGGTGTAAAATTTGGAAAAAATATTGGGAACAGGAATTACCGAATTCTGTAATTGGTTCCAAAATTATGTATCCGATTTCAAAAATGAATACAGTTCCGTCAACAGCAAATTGACAACAAAAATATAACGTAATGAGAATCGAACAACCACCAGTTCCAAACAAATTTTGAATAATATTCAGAACGATATAGCAATTCAAAGAAAACTTTATGTTACGAAGTATATCGTTTACAACGCAGAAATTATAACAACTCAGATATCGGAAATATAACAACCTAGAAACGATTTTCAAAATAGGAACACAAATTTAGTTCCAACAACGAGAAATAATCAGAGAAATTAAATTTTGAATCTCATCCAAGAAACATGGATTCTGTAAATACATTTATATTCTTAGGCGACGAAATCTCACTTCAAACCACACTAATAAATTTACAAATACTAATTATTCAAGCCAATGAAATTATAGTAACTAGTTTTTACTGTTTGTCCAGAGGAATAAGAAGAATAGAATTACACTTTAAAAAAACCGTGAATTTTAAATTTATCTGGAAAGACATTAGCAACACAAAAAAGTCGATTTACTAACAAATAAATAAAAAAAATTACCAAAATCCCCGAAGATCTAATTACAATGAAATTGAAGACGACATTTCAGAATTTTGTAGAAAATTGCTACTCACAGAAGAATTACGATGATAAATTATTTGTTAAGACAACAAGCAATTATTCTTCACCCAAAAGTAGGAATAAAATACTTGCAGATTTTTGTGACGTTTTCTATTTTCCATATTGTATCCCTGATAGACAAGAATTTAGTCACATTTCAGTACTTCTGAATAGTGAAATAATAATTGAAATGTAATATCGTGAAGAAATTTAAAATTAAATATCATTCAAACATAATGACCGTTATAAAAATATTCTTTCATTCACGATAGAGGATGATATACATTATGAAATGTTTAGAAACTAAAGCTCACATGATAAAAGAAAAACATGTTTACCGAAAAAGGATTGATTGCTAAGGAATATGATTCCATAACAAAATCTAAATGTCAATCATAAACTATTCTTTGGCTAATAAAAATTCAAAGAATTGGAATGATACTCGAAGTATGCAACCGATGTACAGGCAAACGCATAAACATCGATGCGCAAGAATTGAAAATTAAATCTAATACAAGATGGTTCTACATGTAAAGCACACCCTTTGATGAACTTTTAGAAATGATATTATAAACCATTCTAAGATAATTTTAAAGTTTTATAAGAAAAGTTAAGCAATCTGAATCACATTACAAGCATAATCAATTAAAACACTGACAAAAAGTTCGTATATTTTAGTTTTGAATTTCGATACAAAAGTTCCTCACTAGTTTGGAATAGGAGCAATAACATTTTGCTTGCAGATTATGTAGCAACAATGCCTGAACTTGTCGAAAGTTTATCATTATCATCTAATGATTTATCAATTTCGAGTATAAATATTAAATTTCATGTCAAGTTTGTTTTCAACTAATAACAAGAAAAATTCAGAACTGCAATGGGCACGAAAGTAGTCCCCATCTTTACAATTTAGATATTATGTATTTGGAGATTACAGTGTACTGAAATCGCTTAAGAAAATACGTGAACTAATTCTACCAAGACATAAGAGTAAATGTGAAAACGACTTCTAGAGTGTTGCTTCATTCTTTTGAATGAAAGTATCCACAAATTAAATAAACTTAAAATGAGACCTGATGGAAAAATAAAACTTTCAATTCTCGTTGGAATACAGTCGAGAGAAACTACCATTCTTAAATATTTAAATAATGTAAATTGACAGCTGATTTGGGACAGACATATATTTCAAGCTCATAGACTCATGACAATATCTGCTCTGTATATCATGTCAGCCGAAACACACATGAACAAATATTCCTTTTTAATTTAGTTAAATGGATACGTACAGTGCTGTCGAATATAAATACCCGCAATAAAGAATTCAGCTTGAAGCTATAGAAACATTACCGTCCATACTCAACGGGGAATTGATAAAACACACCAAGACAATTGGAATCCAGATTAAAAAGATAAATAAGTAAAACACTGCGACACACCTGAATTGAAAATATTGCCAGGTGTCTCTACTCTCACTGTTAAAACCTATAAAAGCCTATAATATTATTTTTCAAAATGCATCGAAGTTAAAGAAGGCGACGCGGTTAATTGGATTTAGTAAACAAAAAACATAAATTAATAACGGGATTATCAAATGATGCCTAAATGTATTCAGCAACAACAGAGCCAACCGTCAGGACGTGCAGTCGACCGAACGGTTGAAATTGTTTTAACTTGTCACTAGGATAGTCATATAATTTGCGTGCCGTTTGAAAGTGTCCAGTACAAGGTTCGAATCTTGCCATAATGCATACCAATATCAAAACGAGTGGAAACTTTCCTCACTTCAATTCTATGAAAACTGACTGAATATTAAATACGTCTGGCTGACGTTTTCCTTTATTTATATGTGATAGAAATTTCAATTAATTAATTATTATTCAATGTATTACTCTTTAGTTAATGGGGGTTTTTAACGTCAACGAGCGTCAACGCAATGCAATAGTTGATTCGTCTCTCTTCACCTTCTGATAAATCAGAGATCAATCAAAATTATTGACCATTGGCTCAACAGAAGTCGTTTTATAAGTTTGTCCTAAATGTCCATAATTGCTTTCTGACTTTTCGTTATCTCTCGTTTCATACGATCTGAGTAATGTAAAGCTTTACTTTCGTAAGCTCCAAGTTACTCTGTTGGATGAGAACAATAGATATTCGTTTTATATATTATGCATGGACGCTTCGAAAATATGCCCTGTATAAGACGTGTGCTATACTGGACAAACAAAAGATTTAAAGTATTATCTTTATAAATATGGCCTCAACGCTTGAAAATAAATTCCTCCATTATTATTACTAGTTATTAGGCGAAGACGTGGCTGTGTTGTAAGAAATATATATATATATATATATATATATATATATATATATATATATATATATATATATATATATATATATACATATATACATCCATTTATACATATATTATATATATATATATATCTATATATATATATATATTATATATGTATATATATATATACATATATACATCCATTTATACATATATTATATATATATGTATGCATATATATATATATATATTATATATATATATATATATATATATATATATATATATTATATATATATATATATATATATATATATATATATATATATGTATATATATATATACATATATATATATATGCATATATATATATATATGCGCGCTTCCCGTAAATGTAACAAGGTTAGCGTGCTTAGTAGCTTTCAGAGTTAATGTTTGATTTTGATTTTTAGCAATCGCTGGTGCTATTTCGCGCCTTTTATTTATGAATTCGCTTTCGGTTTTTAATTGCTAGCGAGCCACTCATAATATAATTTATTTAATATATTTTAATGCATTAATATACCATCGTAGTATCAGCTTGTAAGTGTATATACATTAATTTTTAATATATGCATTAGCATTTCACCAAATCAGCCATAAATGTATATGGTAAATATACATACTGACAAGATGGTTTAGCCAAACCAGCGAATGATTGAGTAGTCACTGTTGAGTAGTCACTGATTGATGGGCAAAACAAGTGAGTGATGATGATGCGAATTTTTTAACGACAAAGCGATACCTGTTGGAAATAGTTACATTCAACACTGATTACTAGTTTTACTTTGTAAAACCTAAGCTGACACAATTACGCAAAATGACACATAAGCGAGTGCTGAAATGGTTGCGTGACTAAAGATTTCATTTCTTAATGACGGGCTACCAGGTTCGAATCCATTGCACAGCGCCTTGGACAATTGGCATCTATTGTCGTTTCAGCATAGAATTTAAAAGACGGAACCTGTACGGAATCCCTTTGTACTTGTATGTATGTATACGTGTTTTCTTTTTGCTGTCTGTTTGTCTCCTGTTCAATCATTTCGACAAAATGGAGATTTTACAATGGATATCGGGCGAAATACGTCTGCGATCGGTAATGGCAGTGGCAGCGTGTCAGTATCACTACAGTTCAAAGAATGAAACCAATAAAAGCATAAATCAGTAAATTATATGCCTGTAAAACTATATATATTATATATATATATATATATAATATATATATATATATACACATATATATATATATATATACATATATATATATATATATGTAGTTAATCCAAACATGAAAACACAACAACGCGAGGACGTGGAACAAGTATAGTATTATTGGACGCTCAGGAATGGAAAGAAGGAGGATTTAACGTTTCGAGCGGAGCTTTTCGTCAGAAACATAGGAAAAGGAAAGATCCAAGGAAGAGAAGACGGAGGGAAAAAAATCGCCAACGATACACACGCGCTCACAGTATATATTTATTTTCTAAATCCTCTACCTAAAATTAAAATTATCATTACACCTGGTAAATTGCTTTTTTCCAAAATAAATATATGACTATATAAATATTTTTGTGCTTCTGTGTTTGTGTAAACTCGTGAAACAACGACGTGCTTTATTATGGCAAAATATGGTTTTACGACTCATTCATAGAAGAACGAGAAAATAGGCATAACGCTTATGAATAGGAACGAAATTAACGGTGGACATAATCTCATTCTAAACCGGTTTCTAACAGGACCGCAGAATATTGAGATGAAACCAGCAGAAAGAGTAAATAGAAACGGGAGTAATGCAATTTAAAAGACAAATAAATATATAAATAAAAAGCAATATACCAAGAAACACAAAGTATATGTGAAATTTCAACAGTAATATGTGATATATTACTAAGTGAATATTCTAAAATTTACAGCAGTAAACAACATTGAGCCACGAATATAATTCAATAATATTCGAAATAAAATTAAAAAGAATAAAAAAACATAAAATAATAAATATATCGGAATATAAAAAATCTGTATATTCTGCTTATAATCTAATGTTTGAAAATAAACTTGAATTTATATGTCAAACAGTAATGTCGTTGGCGGTATAGTAGACATAATACATGAGAATTTACAATGTTCCCACCAATATACATTGTCTATACGGATCGTCTGCATATATGTAGAGGCAACAATACAATATAAATCTTTGGAACAGATGACAAATAGTTATAAAACATTCAGATACACGACTGAACTGAATATGTATATATATAGTTAATCCAAACCTGAAAACACAAAGAGAAAACACAACAACGTGAGGACGTGGAACAAGTATAGTATTATTGGACGCTCAGGAAAGAAGGAAAGAATGGGGGTTCAAAGTTTCGAGCGGAGCTCTTCGTCAGAAACATAGGAAAAGGAAAGATCCAAAGAAGGGAAGACGGAGGAAAAAAAATTGCCAAAGATACATACGCGGTCACATCATATATATATATATATATATGTAAGGGGATTTGGAAAGCGATGTCCTGTTTTACAATCCTGTAAGTAATGAACATATTTCAAGAGCTTAAATCTTATGAGTGATCACAGTGAATTGATTACAAGGAATAATGTAATAATGGGGCATGTACGCCCTCGAAGGAAAAAAATAGCGTATTTAGTATGCGTGGTAATCGAACCCACGCCTATATCTTTTCACGACTTGTGTGCTACCATTACACTAAGGACACCCGGTTTCTTCCCATCAGATTTATGAATTATTATTACATAGTGCTGTTTTGATAAGCAAATGTGTATTTTCTACGATGATAGAAAGACAGAAAGAGAGGAAATAACAATTGAAAGGCAACACTAAAATGACGGTCGGTGCTGTTTTGATAAGCAAATGTGTATTTTCTACGATGATAGAAAGACAGAAAGAGAGGAAATAACAATTGAAAGGCAACACTAAAATGACGGTCGGTGCTAATCAGCATTAGCATTGCTAGAAATAAGAGTCAAAACACCTCTTCGCCACATGCGAGTACTTTCCTAACGACTAACATAGGATACGAGCGCCCTACAGCAAGAGAGATAAATTCGCATTTGACTGTTTTAGGAATCAGACAATGTTCCATATGGTGTTTCCTATAAGACTGAGAAGGTGAGTTACGTTTTTTAGCCATCGGCGATGGAGTAATTGGTCACTGATAACGATTAATCAAATCTGAAAATAGCGTTGATATGTATATCTCGCATCCCGTAGGGATCTTGTCTTCCTTGTCAGTCGTTAGAAAAGTGCTCGAACGGGGCTAGAAATTGTTTTGAGGGCAATGCTGACTATCACCCTCCATCACAATAATGACGACTATACTTTTCTCTCTCTGTCTTTCTGTCTCTCTCTTCTGTTGGCCTGGTCGCTTAGCCAGCAGGGTGGCGACATTTAAAGGCTAAAACAATGCGAAGCCTGGTCGGTCACAGTGATCACGTTTATATATATATATATATATATATATATATATATATATATATATATATTTATATATATATATTTATATATGTGATGATTGCTTCTCCTTGAGAGATGATAGCTGTCCCATCAACACACACACCACACCACATCACATATTACATTCACTCCGTTGATGAGTCCTTAGATGACTTTTAAGACCAGCTTCTGTCTGACAGGGATTAAAACACAAGTGACAGATATTATTCAAATTCCTTCTATCTCTGTGATTTTTCGCCAACATTTACTTTGATATTATCTATCCCTGTCAATGAACTTTGAAAAGTGTTTATTCAATTTCTACTTTATAATTTTAAATTCTGTTAAAGTCCCATTGTTTATGTACATTCATAAACAACACATTGCTG
>NW_021833480.1:0-10000 GCF_006345805.1 Octopus sinensis | reverse complement strand
TTACTTCGTCACAGGAATCCATTCTTATAGACATCTACATCTTATTTCTTATTTTATTTTACAATTATAATTTGAGTTTTGCTTTTGATTTCATCTTATTGCTTTCTTAACTGACTTAACCGCCCGTCACCAAGATCTGGAGGGACTGTCTGGTCATCACATGATCATGGAGTAACAGATGTAACATAGAGCAGAGACTTCAACATTTGTTGCTCGATAGGACAACCATAACATCCTTGCCGTTATTATGATTTTTTTACAGGGTGTTCGGAATAAATGGCGATGTTTTATGTCACAATGGTAGCCTACAGTTTAGATAGTTTATCTATAGTTTACAAATGTTAGCATATAGTTTAGATATTGTAGCCTATAATTTACAAATGTTAGCCTATCGTTTAGGTATTTTAGCCTATAGTTAACAAATTTTAGCCTATAGTTTATAAATGTTAGCCTATAGTATAGATATTTTAGCCTAAAGTTTACAAATGTTAGCCTAGTGTAGATATTTTAGCCTATGGTTTAAAATATTGCCTATAGTATAGATATTTTGCTCTATAAGTTGCCTATAGTTTAGATATTTTAGCCTATAGTTTACAAATGTTGCCAGTAGTTTAGATATTTTAGCCTATAGTTTACAAAAGTTAGCCTGCAGTTTAGATATTTTAGCCTATATTTTACAATTTTTAGTATAGGTTAGATATTTGAGCCTATAGTTTACAAATTATAGCAGAGTTTAGATATTTTAGCCTATAGTTTATAAATGTTGGATTTTCTTTACCTCTTGGATACTTACCATTGGCTGCACCTCTCTTTCGCGGATCAAAGTGACTTTGTTATTGATGTGAAATCCTTAAAAAATATACCACGACGTCTACACATTTCTAACCTTGAACTCTCAACCTTGAACTTGTTCGCATAAACTGTTCGTTAGTTACTGCACGCATTTTTTTCTCTCCTTCTTTCTGTGTTTTTTTCTCACTGTGTATCTTTCTGTTGAAGAGCGTAGGCTCGAAACGTTAAAGACTTGTTTTATTTATATTTCCTGAGCGCCATACTAATACAATTGTTTGTTTGTTTTCCACTGCCTTCGTCTTTTGTCTATTTTCATAAAGCTTCCCGTTATATATATATATATATATATATATATATATATATATGTGTGTGGTGTGTGTGGTGTGTGTGTGTGTGTGTGTGTGTATTTATGTTTGTGTGTCCGTGTTTGCCTCCCCCAACATCACTTGACAACCGATGCTTGTGTGTTTACGTTTCCGTAACTTAGCGGTTCGGCAAAAGAGAGTGATACAGAATAAGTACTAGGCTTACAATGAATAAGTCCTGGGATCGATTTTCTTGACTAAAGGCGTGTCTACAGCATGGCCAAAGTCAAATGACTGAGACAAGTAAAATAGTAAAATAGTAAAAATAGTATATATAGAGGGAGAGGGAGAGAGGGAGAGAGAGAGAGGGAGTACAGAAGACAAAAGCGAAAAATACAGCTGAGGGAACAAATAAGTGGTTTATTATTAGGACGTGCGGGAAGAATGGAAAAGTATTCGACATACGAAGTCTATGTTGTTTGGCAGCAAGGAATGCGAGGGAAAATAATTACAGAAAATTCGGAGAGAGAATAAAAATGTGTCGTGGGTCAGCATGATATGTGTTTCTCTGTGTGTGTATGTATGGTTATATAAGCATGTCTCTGCCGGCTGCTGCGTCCGCGAAGGCTATGTCGTGTTGCGTATGATACGACAGTGTACTGCTGGATATAGTTGAAATCAAAGAAATATTTTTGAAGAAGAGAATAAAATATTAAATCTGTTAGCGTTTTCCTTTTCTTTCTCAAATGAAACTTGAAATGATGCGTGATATTGTAGGTTGTAATTTCGTTTCTATATTTTCTTTTTTCTTCAGTTACTTTGGCAAGGAAAATAAAAGGCAAAAAGTACAAATGTACAACAGCATAAATATGAGCAGTGTGATAAATATGTATTATCAAATTTGTTGAAGTCTTTGAAGATCTTTCCACGCTGTTGGGCAAAGCCGTGATCTTGTAAGTCATTGCGTCATAAATGGGTAAGCTCGATATATATATATATATATATAATATATATGTATGTATGCATGTATATATATATATATATATATATATTATATATATATATATATATATATATGTATATATGTATATATGTATATATATATACATATGTATATGTATATATATAATATATATATATATTATATATATAGATAGATAGATAGATAGATAGATAGATAGATGGATATTCATATACATATATAGTCATATATATATGCATGTGGAATATATGTACATGTATATAAATATGTATATATATATATATATATTATATATATATATATATTTATAATATATATATAATATATATATATATATATATATATATATGGATATATAAATGTGTGTGCGTGTTTGCGTATTTGTGTAAAGTTACGTATAGATTTTAGATGATTAATTTCAAATGCAAATTTTGTTTATTTTTTAAAGATTATATTATTAATATTTACGTAATTTACATTATTATTATTGTTATTGTTGTTATTATTACTATAATTTTATCAGTATAATCATCATTTTTATTATTCATATGTGTATGCAAATATATAAATATTTGTATATATATGTATATATATATATATATATATATGTATATGTATGGATATATATGTATATATAAGTATATATATATATATATATATATATACATGTCATATACATAATCACCCCATAAAACACCGTTTTATATGTATTCTAAGTTGTAAAGCTATATATTTTTTTATTAATTGACATTTCTGCTTCAGGTTCCGTACATGAATTTTTAATCATGCTACGTACAAAAGAAACCATGCAACTGTCTGAATTTGAAAGAGGACGTATCGTGGGTTATTCTGAAGGTGGACATAGCGTAACATCGCAGAAAACCTTGGGATCCCGCTTTCTAAATTTAATAGAGCGATTGTGCAATTTATCAGAGAGGGGGAGGGGTCCGCATCACTTCACCCAAATCAACTAGGGCCCTCTGACAAGAACCTTCTCTTTGCTGAGAGAAGTGTAGAGCATTATCCTCGTTGCAAGCCTTCTGACATAGCAGAAGAATTTGATATCAGTCTCAAAATAGCCGTCAGGTATGTCCACACACTTGCTTACTATGTCAGAGCAGCAAGGAGGAAGCCACGTCTTTGACCAGCCAATATCAAGTGGAGAAAATATTGGGCCAATGAGATGGTGGAGAGACCACTAGCATTTTGGACACAGTCATGTTCCAACCAAGAATTTGTTGTGAAAAGATTGCAATCAACAATGAAATCCGACAGCTATTCTGTGATGGTCTGGGGAGCAATTTGGAGCAATGGCTGAACAGAGCTGGTGCAGTTTTAAGGAAACAAACATCTGATAGATATGTGTCCATATTGCAGAAAGGACTCTTTCCAATCTTCCCCACTCGTGAAATGATTAGAGAAGTGTCTTTATTTATGGAAGACGGGGCTCTTTGTCACACGGCCAAAACGACAAAAGATTTGTTGGATGAGAATGGCATTAAAAGATTCTAGGGTTAATCCGGTCACTAGATATGAAATCTTTTGTACACTTCTGGGATATAAATGTCAGGACACTTCATAATAAGAAAAAGAATGCATCTTCAAAACCAGAACTTTTGAGAGTACTGAATGAAACTTGGCAAGAAATTCCGCAAGAGAATATTCGTCATCAGATCAATAACATACCCTAAAAGGGCATGCCTACTAAATATTAAATATTCACATCATAGCAATTAATAAATAATTTGAATGTATAATTTCAGATTAAAATAAATTTTAATGAATATATGGGCGCCTATTTATTTCTGTCATTTTCCTGTATATTGTCTTACTACGATTATGCTGAAAGAACAAAGCCTTATTTTGTACAAAATTGTATAATATCTTTAATTATCATGTCTCTAATAAGCTCTTAAATCCTGTAAAATAAATCTTGTTTTTCATCTTATCTCTTTCTCTATTCACATCCACCACGTGTGTTTCCCCACTAAAATATATTCTATCTTATATATATATATTATATATATATATATATATATATATATATTGGCACCATCATTTATTGAAGATGAATGAAGGTGAAGTTCGCGAATTACTTCTCAGAGTTACATGTACTCGAGCGTCGGACAATAATGAATACCAAAAAAACAGTGGGTTTTGAAAAGTGTAGAAATCGTGTCTTTTAATTGCAATCCTTTTCTTGATTATTCTGGTATCGATCAGGTTGTAAACATGTTGATGACCTTTTTCCCAGAATTCACTAATGTGTGTGTAGATAAAGACAGTCTTTGAAGTTGTCATTTGTAGCTCCAGTCTAAATTTTATATGTAGCGCTACGATCGATCTGGATCTGAGCATTGTAAACAACGCCTTTGAACAGGCAATTACCGTTAAGATAGCTGCTGCTAAGGTGATTGATTATGTACTTAAAACCGTCATTTTATCCACTGGATGTGTCAACTCCATTTTCGTTGTTCTAGTTAACAAACAATTCAGAGATTTTCAAACAGGTAACGCTAAACATCAGTGTTCTTGCGTTAAACAATTTACAATACCTATGTTCAATGGGAAAATGCCTAAACATCTCATTTAAAGAGATTGTTGCCACATTAGTCCTAACTAAATGTAGAGCTGAACCACAAAATGATTTAAGTTCAGCTGTTGTGTGACCTCCTGTTACTTCAATTCAAACATAACATGTATTTCAAACTATTCTACTAGCCTGTATAAGTTTTGAGCAATGTCTCAAATAGCTTTCACATGATATACTTTTACGTAAAATTAAAGGGTGATAAAATAGTGATATAAACATCAACAGTTTTCTCAGAAAACGGGCACAAGTTTTTTCTGGCAAGCATGTATAAGTCACTGAACTTCTCTCCCTTTTTCTCTGTCTCTCTTTCAATCTCTCTCTCTCTTTCTCTATCCCTGTCTCACACGCAAGCACACACACAAAGATAAACATAGAATATGATGTATATATATCTATATGTAATGGCGTAAGACTACGTATGCAGTTAGGACTATATATATATACATACATGTGTATGTGTGTAGGCATGTATATGTATATAATATATATTATTTATTAATAGTAATTGTATGACTAAAAAAGAGTGAATGAGGCCTCGATGTTATGTAAATAAAGGAACTTAACTAATATAATATGACACAATTATTCGGGTGCCTTAATAAAACTCCGAGTTCCGGATATCGGGATGGAAATCTGCTCCGGCATCTGTCTATCTATCTATCTATCTATCTATCTATCTATCTATCTATCTATCTATCTATCTATCTATCTATCTATCTATCTATCTATATATATATATATATCCATCTATCTATCGATCTATCAGTCTGTCTGTGTGTCTATCCAGCTTTCTTGTTAGTTATCTATCAATCTACTTCTGTCTCTCACTTTTTCATATACATACAGTCTTGGGGTCGATTTCTATGACTAAAAAGCATTGCTCCAGCATGGCGCCAGTCAAATGACTGAAACAAGTAAAAGGATAAAAGAAACAAAAATATATGCAAACACACGTATATGCACGAGGAATAAGTCATTTGTATGTATTCAATATATGATTTTACTTTAATTTTGTCATTATAATCAAGATTTCTGATGAATATTGAAGTCCCCAATTATATCATCATCGTTTCTAGAATATTATAACCACAAATTCTGGACGAAGTGATGTTTGCTGGTGAGATTGTGTTATTATAACTGTAAGGTCTAATATAAATTATGTCGAAACTTATAAAGCTGTGACATGAAGATTAATTCGTTATCATAATAAGATGTTTATTTTTGTCACTATTTATGACTACGTTCGTATACGTGTTTATTATAGCATTGAGCATTGCCAGGGGTATTGCTCCTGTTATTTGTCGAAAATTCTCTAGGTTATAAATGTGTTTTCCTACCATGTATTTCTACTTTGTTTGATTTTGTGAGTTTAGAGCATTGCAAATACTCTTCAGGTACGTAGGGTTGGGCGAAATAGTATCGTTTATATACGAGCAATGTATTCATTTGAATACTGACGTTTACTTTCGCAACTAAATTTATAAAGCCGCACTGGTCATTAGCAACATAGTCATTAGTAGTTTTTTTTATTTTGTATCGTATTGTCATTATAGTTTATTTTAGCGTTAATTTATGGCATGGTGTATTGGATATTGCCCTCTGTGTCCCGAGATATTTCTTGTGCACACATATCTTTAGCATATATTCATTTCTTATTTTGAACCTTTGTGTGAAATATTTGTCTTTATTAATTTCACTTCTGATGTATTTGTTATGCTGTCTATAGCTTGCTTTATTACTCAGAATAAGTTCTTTGTGCTTGTTGAATTTCTGAATATCTCTATTAAGTATTTCTTTCAAAGTGGCCAAACGAAAACCTCTTCTACATCATGTTTTCCCGATGGACACTTTGTATCTATGTAGGCATACACTGTGTTCATCCAGGTGTGTGCATTTATTTCATCTTGTAGGTGAGGTCAAGATGATCTAGAAGAGTTCATATTCGATTTACAATATCTATCGCTGTAAAAGACGGCCAGCAGATCTTAAGAAAATATGAAAGGAATTTGACTAAAAAACAATCTACGCTACAATCCTGTGAAGTAAACACACGCACACACACGCGGTTGTGTCGTATGTCTATATTGGGGGAGGCGTTCAGATTTTTAGAAAATCTTTGAAGGGAGATATAAGTACGATTCTATGCATAGTTCTGACTTGAAACCTGTTTGAAGATTACATTATCTGAGTTAGAGTAAATGGGAACCATTTGCTGATCAACATCTCAGTTATTTATGTCTATAGAGTCTATATACACAAATGAGACCTTGATCAGCAAATGGCTCCCTTTTTACTGTAACTCAAGTTATGTAATCTTCAAGCAGGTTGCAAATCGAAGCAGCCACATTCTATAAAATAGAATGTGACTGTTTGGGCGGTTTACTTGTGTTGTTATTTCGATGTCAAGAGTTTGCTAAATTGATACTTCTCCAGATGAATGTGCTCGACGTGTATAACTAAGTTGTAACCATTTAATACCAAGCGGTCTATAAGGAAATATTTTAGGGGTTCTTAAAATGACTAAAAAACTACAGTATTTTTAATACTTTGATGCTAGCAACGATATTCTCTTTATGCAATATCTTCATTCTTACCTTCGTACTTCCATGTTTTCATTAATGTTTAACTTCTCTCTCCCTCTTCTCCCTCTCTCTATTTCTTGCCCTCTCTCTTTCGGTCTCTCTCTCTCTCAGTATATCTATATATGTATGTGTGCATGTATGCATAATAATATATATATATATATATATATATATATATATATGCATGTATACATACACACACGCAAACACTCACACACGCTCACTCAAACATACACACATATATACCTACATAAGTAAATACATATATGGTCACACATACACACTTATATTGCAATTATATACAGGCATACGCACACACAAATATATATATGTGTGTTTGTGAGTATATGTGTGTATGTGTGCATGCGTGTGTGTTGCCATTACATTATATTTAAATCTGTGTCTGCTTCTAAATTTCCTTCCACTATCTTGGCACTGCACAACAGTTGTTCGCCGTTGACCAAATAATTTCTTGCAGTTATACACAGACCTTCGGCTCACCCCTCCTCCGATCTTCCCCATCCACTCAATGCAGACAACCAGACAGCCGCAGGTTAATACTGCAGTGACAGATCCGTGCCTTCACTTAACAATAGATTAACCACAAACATTGCACTGTTACGCCATATTAACTCTGAACGACAAATGTGACAATAACTTCAGAATGGAAGAAACCGCTGGGGACTTCGAGCGCCAGACAAATACTCTTTCAATGGGAATCTTTTAATGTGGCTACCAGACGTCATGGAGTAAAGATGACATCATTCTTCCACTTAGTGTTTCGGGAAGGTCGTTGTTGTCGTTGTTGTTGTCGCCATTAAAAAAACAAAATCACTACTACTACTACTACTACTACTACTACTACTACTACTACTACTAATACTACTACTACTGCTGCTGCAGTTGCTACTACAGATGCTACTGTTGCCGCCGCCACTAATTCTACTACTATACTACTACTACTACATTACTACTACTACTACAACCACCACCACCACTACTACTACTACAAACCACAACACCACCACCACCACCACCACCACAACACCACCACCACCACCACCACCACTACTACTACTACTACTACTACTACTACTACAACCACCACCACCACTACTACTACTACAACCACCACCACCACCACCACCACCACCACCACCACCACCACCACCACCACCACCACCACCACCACCACTACTACTACTACTACTACTATAATGCTACTGCTGCTGCTGCAGCAGCTACTACAGATGCTGCTGTTGCCGCCGCCACTCATCCTACTACTACCTCTACTACTACTACAAATACTAATACTAATACTACTACTACTACTACTACTACATCGTCCTCAACTTCATCATCATCACCGTTATCATGATCATGATCATGATCATAGTCATCATCACTACCTTCTTCATCATCACCACAACCACCACCATCGTCATCATAATCATCATTATTATAATCATCATCATCACCATCACCACCACTACCACCACCACCAACATCATAATCATCATCTTCATTATCGTTATCATCATCATCGTCATCATCATCATCATCATCTAAACCGTTCTCCTCATCATCATCATCATTATCATCATCGTCATCATCATCATATTCATCTACATCGTCATCATCATCACTATCATCATCAACATCGTCCCCATCCTCATCATCTATATTGTCATCGTCATCCTCATCATCATCATCATCATCATCATCACTTTTATTATTCTTCTCATTATTCTTTCCTCTTGTTTCTTTGTTTCTTTTTTCGTTTCAATTGTCAAGTCCTGTCAATATATTTTATGCGGCTTTTGACTTTTCTTTTCGTTGTATTCGTTGCTTCAGTTTGTTTGTTGTTTCTTCTCATGTATTATTTTTCCTTTCTTTTTGGTGAGTACTTCACAAGGTTTTATAATACTTTTTTCTAATATATCATATGACAATAGTACTATACTTACTAATTTTTTTTAGTATTTCTACCTCGTGCTTTCTCAATTTCGTGCTTTCGCAACAAAATCAAGATCCGTTGAATTTACTGTTCTTTTCGTTTCATTGTTTTGTTGCCATTATAGGAAATGTGTTTCTATATTTTGTTCTCATTTTCTGTATTTATTATATATTGATATTATACGTCCCTCATATTCAGGTTATACGTATGACTTGTACCGTGATGAATCCGCAGAAAAAATAAATCTTCCCCACCTCTTTCTCTTTCTCACGGCATTACTTCTTCTCGATTTTGTTTTGTCTTTCAACATTATATATATATATATATATAATAATTAATATATATATATATTTACATATATATTATATCTATATATATATATACAAGATATATATATACATATATATATGTATTATAATACATATACATATATGTATATATATGTATATATATACATATATATATATGCATATACACATATATATGTATATACATATCATATCTGTATATATATGTATATATAATACATATATATTATGCATATATATATCTTTATCTACACTAAACACACACACACACAACACACACACACACACACACACCACCTATATATATATATATATATATATATATATATATATATATAATTATGTTTGTGTGTGTATGATACTAGTGTATAAGGAGGCATTGTGAGATAGAGATCAAATTATAGTATAGAGCAAATATAATCATAGTTGGAAAGATGAGTGACAATTGTAGATCTGTCTTTTATTTCAATATTTCGTGAAT
>NW_021833479.1:25000-28879 GCF_006345805.1 Octopus sinensis | reverse complement strand
GCACTTCCTTCCAGAACATTGATAAACAAAGCTTTCGAATTATATCTTGTCTTTGGTACAAAAGTCTTTGAACAACCGTATCAGCTGTAGGATTGCTGAAAACTTTATATTCAATATATATATAATGCGAATGGTAGTAGAAGATGTGGCCTATGCATAACTGAAAAAAAAAAAGAGTAATTCTGCAAATCTCGTTGGAACCAAGGATTTAATTAAAAGCCATTTTAGAAGCTTTAGTAAATGTAAGCCCATTGATAAGTTTACGGGCCACAACTGGATACAACCATCCTAAATCAGAGAGCGAATCCATGCAGATGTAGTCCAATTGAAACTGCACACCTAAATAGTTGAATCACACCATAACCCCTTGACTTGACGAACTCACAGGATTTGAACTCGGATAATAAAAAAAAATATATATAAAATGGCAATGATTTGAACTCGTTATATAGTTTCGGAATTCTCGGATAGAAAAAAAAATTTGCATTTACTTACCCTGCGATGAATCGTACTCCCATATAAAACGCTTGGTCAAGAATCGAACCACAAGAGCTGGAAGAGAAATAAAAAGGGCGTTTTAATTTCATGACTCTGCAGTTTTTGTTGTTGTTGTTGTTGTAAAATGGTCGCAACGGCTGACACTTCTAACTCGCCACGTAAATAAAGCTGATTTAGCGGAAGAATTAACGAATATAGTACAGTAGTCTCACTACTACTACCATCACTATTACTACTACTAACAACAATAATAATCTCTTCTACTAAAGGCACAAGGCCTGAAATTTAAAGGAGCGGCATAGTCAATTACATCGAATCCAACTGGATTACTTGAATCCATATAGTGTGATTAAATTTATATATATATAATATTATATATATATATCTATATTATAGATATATATATATATATTTGAGTACTCTTTTTCCACCTTGTTTCACATTTATGTGTTTACTCCGGTATATATATATATATATATATATATATATATATATATATATTGAGTACTTTTTTTCCACCTTGTTTCACATTTATTGTGTTTACTCGGTATATATATATATATATATTATTATATATGTGTGTGTGTGTGGTTGTGTGTGTGTGTGTGTGTGTGTGTGTGTGGTGTGTGTGTGTGTGTTGTATGTGTGTGTGTGGTGGTGTATTTAATTTATCGACTCCGAAAGGATCAAAGACAAAATCGACCTCGCCGATTCCGTTTGGTCGCCGCCTTACAGACAATAATAATAACAACTGTTTCAAATTTTGGTACAAGGCCAGTAAGTTCGGGTGGGGTGGGGGTAAATCGGTTACATCGACCCCAGTACTCAACTGGTACTTATTTTACCGACCCCTAAAGGATGAAAGGTAAAGTCGACCTGGGCAGAATTTGAACTCAGAAAGTAAGGACGGACGAAATGTCGCTAAGCGTTTTACCCAACGGGCTGCAGATTTCACTTTCGTCATAGATTGATTGCAATGGTCTATACATACGACAATATATAGCAATTTCGGGTCTTGAGCCTAGGGTAGAAAAGATTATTTCATTTTGGTGTTGTGGTCTTCTTCTTCTTTCTTCCAGTCAGGACTCACGCCATTAGCCACAAAGAATAATCTCTAATTCAAGCCTACTCTAAGCTACTAAGAATGCGTGTGGCAACTTGAAGATCCCCCCACCACACGCGATAGACTGGCGGTTGCACGGGCGCAGAAGCTACGTTGTTATCCTCATTCCGTAAATGGTGTCTTTTAACGGGTGGTAAACGGTGTCTTTTAACGGGTGGAGAGCGGAACCATCCTGGGGTACAGAGGATTCGCAATCTAGACTAGGGCCTGAAAGTTTACCACACCATAGTGGGTTACACCCATAGTGAGTTAGACCATGGTTCCTCTGCTTTGTGGCAGAAGTAGGAAGAAAGAGTGAGAGAAAGTCGTGGTGAAAGAGTACAGCGGGGTTCATCCACCCACTCCGCGCCGGAGCCTCGTGGAGCTTGGGTGTTTTTGCTCAATAAACACTCACAATGCCCGGTCTGGGAATGGAAACCGCGTTCTTACGACCGCGAGTCCGCTGCCCTAACCACTGGGCCATTGCGCCTCCACGGTGTTGTGGTAGCGGGGATGCTGGGTGTTATTGTTGTTATCGTACACAAAGTGATTTATTCTGTTGTCTCTGGATATGTGACTGATGGTGCACTAGTGAGTAGGACCTGCTGTTGCTAGTCTCCACCGCTTGACTTTCTCTTCCACTTCTCCAATTCTTCAAGACAGAAGCCCTGAAGCAACTCCCAACTATCACAATTATAACAACATTTTCCCCCCTACAGCATAGCATCATTTGTATGTCTTACATTTCTGTATTTTCAACTACTCACAGCTCCGGTACGACTCAATGGTTCCGGATGTCATTAGGACTTAAAGTCCATGCCAAGTCTGCTACGCCACCTATCTTCTCTTTCTCCCCATAATATGATGCAAACGCAAGGCGGCGAGCTGGCAGAAACGTTAGCACGCCGGGCGACATGCGTAGCCGTTTTTCGTCTGCCGTTACGTTCTGAGTTCAAATTCCGCCGAGGTCGACTTTGCCTTTCATCCTTTTGGGGTCGATAAATTAAGTATCAATTACGCACTGGGGTCGATGTAATCGACTTAATCCCTTTGTCTGTCCTTGTTTGTCCCCTCTGTGTTTAGCCCCTTGTGGGTAGTAAAGAAATAGGTATTTCATCTGTCTTTACGTTCTGAGTTCAAATTCCGCCGAGGTCAACTTTGCCTTTCATCCTTTCGGGGTCGATAAATTAAGTACCAGTTACGCACTGAGGTCGATATAATTGACTTAATCCGTTTGTCTGTCCTTGTTTGTCCCCTCTGTGTTTAGCCCCTTGTGAGCAATAAAGAAATAAACGTTAGCAAGCCAGGCGAAATACTTAGCAGTATTTCATCTGTCTTTACGTTCTGAGTTCAAATTCCACCGAGGTCGACTTTGCCTTTCATTCTTTCTGGGGTCGATAAATTAGGTACCAGTTACGTACTGGGGTCGATTTAATCCACTACCCCCACCGCCACCCCACCCCCAAAAAAATTTTCGCGTCTTGTGCCTAGAGTAGAAAAGAATATGGCGCCAATGTGACAAAACATTAGAATTCAATGACATTTCCGATGCACCTTACCACAATCTTAGGGTGTTGGGAAGTTGGGGTATGATTTAAGTCCCAAGTATTGGTGTACAGATTTAAAGTGGATATTTGCCTCATAATTTCAACCTGTTTTACTTGCTGTGTCTCCGGTCTTAAAACACCATGCAGACAATTCCGTAGGCTTTAGCACGTCACATGGCGAATATTTCTGTCTCAAGGACACACTGCAGTCCATCTTGCAGTTGCTATTCTAAGAGCAAATGAAATCCTCCGTTATTTTTAGCTTACACAAATAAACGACATTCCGCCTTGCCAGCTCTTAGATATATTTATCAGGCAAGGAGTCATGGTCTCGCTTCAAATGATTCTGCCAGACTAATTACTTTTGTATGAGTTTAGTTCTGTCCAGTTTTTTTTTTTCCGTTAGACTCGGCATACGCAGAAATGCACTGTTATTGTTGTTGTTGCTGCTGCTACCGCTGCTGCTGCTGCTGCTGCTGTGGTGGTTGTTACTGCTAGCATTGTCGTCTACATTTTGTGTCTCATTATTTATAATGCTCTAAGGCGGCGTGCTATTTAGTGGCGCGTGGCTTAGTGGTTAGGGTGTCAGCATCATTATCGTAAGATTGTGGTTTCGATTCTTGGACCGGGCGACGCGTTGTGTTCTTGAGCAAAACACTTCAATTGTGCTGTGAATCTTTGCGTTGTTGGTCGTAGATTTATAATGGATCGCTAGTCATTGGTTTGCTACAT
>NW_021833479.1:7500-17500 GCF_006345805.1 Octopus sinensis | reverse complement strand
ATACAATATATATTTTTAAGATCATTTTTATAATTTGTAAATATTTATTTTATTATAAATGCAAAACACCGCCGCAGAGGAATCAACGTAAGCTTAAATAATAAACCGTGATACGGCGAGGGATTACTGTACATAAGTGTTTGTGTGTGTGCGTGTGTGTGTGTGTGTGTGTGTGTGTGTGTGTGTGTGCGTGTGTGTGTGTGTGTGTGTGTGTGAGTGTATATGCAGGGTGGTCCAAAAGTAGGTTTATAGTTATCACGTAGGCACTTTAAATTTCTTTTTAAACACTTTATTAGATTTAAATTTCAATCTTACAAACTGAAAAGGGAGCTTGAGAAAATGAACTAAATTAGCATAGAATAATGGTTTCATATTTTTCTATAATTAAGATCTAAACTGTTAATGTACGAATGCGAAAGGGAGTTGAATACTTTTGAGCCACCCTGTACATATATATATCAGAAAGAGAGATGACAAAAGAATAAAAGATTGTTGAACTTCCTTAGCTTACAGCTGTTTCTGCTCGAATATTCGAGGCCCCGATTAAGCTATAGAGTTTTAGGCACTCAACCATGAGTTGACCGCATCCTATAACTGAAACAGCTGTAAGGTAATGAAGTTGATAAGATTATCATTTATTCCTTCGTAATCTCTCTTTCTTATTACCGCTCTACACTCATCTAACACTTCGTTCTGAAGCATACGTACATTGAGTCCTACACCAAGTTATTAGTCTCGCAATGTATGTATGTATGTATGTGCACCGCTGGTCACAATGCGCTTCCAGTTCTGTCTTCATTGCGCCACTTTCTATCGTGATCATAATGATGTGGTGGTAGTACATCCGTAGCCAAACTGTAAAACTTTTATTAAAAAAATTTCAGTGATGGAAAAATGAAACTCGATGAGGTCAATTTGTGTGAAATTGCAGTCACGTTTGCCGCGTAATTCAATCCGTCACTAAGGAGTTGTCCTTCCACTGGGGAATTTTAGCAGATTGCATAATTTTCACATTAATTGCATCAGGAATTATTTTGCTGAGTAATTCACTTTTAATTAGGTGAATCTGCATTTAGAGTCAGAGAAGAAATTGCATTTATAGTCTTTTAAAGTAATCTAGTGGTGGTGGTGTCTGGCAGCTAAACATTTGATATCATAATCTATTTTAATGACCGAGGTTAGTAGATTTGCTTCTTTATCAATGCAGTAGTGCATGTTAGGGTTAGTTTTCTGCTAATATTACTGGAAATGAGTTGTTTATTCAGGTGATTCTTAACCTCATAAATGTTTTTAGTCTTATCTGAAGGAACGAGTAATTTTCTAGAGTTGCGGAATTGCTTCAGCTCTTTCATCAAAATGCTTTGGAAAGTGTTTAAATAATTTCTGAACTGAAAGTTTTCAGCCATGTTCAGGATGTATTCAAAAGCTTCCAGTCCTATGCGTGGAGATAGTGCAGGGTTCAATTCCAGAATTGTCCCTGCGGCCCTCTACGCCATGTATGGGGGTACGGCCGGCACTAGGAAGTGCAGGGTTCAATTCGAGAATTGTCAGTGCGGCCCTCTACGCCATGTATGGGGGTACGGCCGGCACTAGGTAGTGCAGGGTTCAATTCGAGAATTGTCCGTGCGGCCCTCTACGCTATGTATGGAGGTACGGCCGGCACTAGGTAGTGCAGAGTTCAATTCGAGAATTGTCAGTGCGGCCCTCTACGCTACAAAAACAGAAGATTAATATTTTATGCTTCGTTTAGTACACCAGTCCCAGCCGAATAGCGTTGAGGGCTTTAGACTCCACCATTGGCCACAATGATATACTAAAAATTCATCATAACGTCCTCCGCTTGAGTGTGTCAGCGTCACCCTCACATGGAGCGAGGGCCCTATTTGAACAAATCTGTCTAATTGGCTTAAAACCGGTCCTGGTGGAGGGGGGGTTGTCGCTAATCCGAATATCCTATTGAAGGTTTCTTCATGCGATTCAATTTCCAAGAAGTTTGCTTTCCAGCGCATGCGCTTAATCTGATGCTCTGAGTGGTTTTATTTATTTATTTATTTCCAGTAAGCTTCTTCATATAAACATTCTTTGTTAAAGCAGGAATATTTTTCATTAGGTATAGAACAAGGTGTGGAGGCGCGTGGCTTAGTGGTTAGGGTGTCGGCATCACGATCGTAAGATTGTGGTTTCGATTCCTGGACCGGGCGACGCGTTGTGTTCTTGAGCAAAACACTTCATTTCACGTTGCTCCAGTCCACTCAGCTGGCAAAAATGAGTAACACTGTGATGGACTGGCGTCCCTTCCATTGAAACCTGGAAACCAGGCCCATGAGCCTGGCAAGGCTTCAAAAGGGAGCAGTGAAGGCGCGTAGGTTAGTGGTTAGGGTGACGGCATCATGATCGTAAAATTGTGGTTTCGATTCCTGGACCGGGCGACGCGTTGGGTTCTTGAGTAAAACACTTCATTTCACGTTGCTCCAGTCCACTCAGCTGGCAAAAATGAGTAACGCTGCGATGGACTGGCGTCCCGTCCAGCTGGGGAGCACATACGCCATTGAAACCGGGAAACCGGGCCCATGAGCCTGGCAAGGCTTCAAAAGGGCGCATTTATTATTTTTAGTATAGTACAAGATATTCTTCAATCTGTCCACTTGGTGATATTCTAAATGATTTTACCGAACTCAAGTCTGTCTTCCGTCGGCTTTTAAATGCAGTTCACTGTATCATCCTTCTGCGCTGCTTTTATCTTTCGTTTCTGTACATTTTCAACTTTCTGCTGTTACATTAACATCCGCCCTTTACACATTTCACTTTTACGCCTCACCCTTGTACATACGAATATTTTTGCTTTACGTATTCTGTTTATATACACCACTTTTCTTAACAAAATGGTTTATATACGTCATCCTTATGCTTCGTTTGTTCTTGTGTAGATCTCGATTTTACATAAACCATCTTTTAATATACATTCCTACTCTTCTATGACATTTACTAAAATATACATGGTTGTTTCAGTTATGATACTTCATATATATGACATTCTTGGGTGGGGCATGCAAAGTGATGTCCTGCCTAACGCTTCAATGGATCTATTTTAAAAGCCACCAGTATTTTTTTTTTATTTTTATACGCCCTTTTCAAGCCTAGCCAGGCTCGTGGGCCCAGTTTCCCGGTTTCTATGGCGTATGTGTTCCTCCCACCCCCACCCCAGCTGGACGGGACGCCAGTCCATCGCAGCGTTACTCAAGAAACAGGAAGAAAGAGTGAGAGAAAGTTGAGGCGAAAGAGTACAACAGGGGTCGCCACTCCCCCTCCCCTGCCGGGGCCTCGTGGAGCTTTTAGGTGTTTTCGCTCAATAAACACACATAACGCCCTGTCTGGGAATCGAAACCACGATCCTCCGACCGCGAGTCCGCTGCTCTAACCACAGGGCCATTGCACCACTACAAAGGCCAGTTTACTTGCATTGTAACAGTCGATGTAGACGAAAATCATATCTTTTATTATTTTATTATACGACATATGTTAGTAGAGGGGGAAGAGTGACTAGGATGCTTTCATTTGCTAAGTCAAACAGACAGCAGTATCCTCTCAGTTCAGAAATAATCCTTTCTACTCAAGGCACAAGGCCTGAAATTTTGGAGGAGGGCCAAAAACTAGTCGATTACATCGACCTCAGTTTTTCACTGGTACTTGATTTATCAACCCCGAAAGAATGAAAGGCAAAGTAGACCACGGCAGAATTTGAATTCAGAACGTAAAGACGGGCGAAATGCCGCTAAGCATTTTCACTGGCGTGCTACCGACTCTGCCAGCTCGCCGTCCTACGTCAGTTCAGAAATAATGTCAGCTAAATTGTGTTGTGGCTTAAATAATGAAGTCTAGTTTCACCCACTAAAAGCGGAAATTTATATCAATAGAGACGAAGGATTCAGAATTTATGGCTGCGAAACTTTGGAAATTCATCAAACTTAGGGATCTGATAGCCCCAAACTTCTCATCCGTAACACCTTCTATACAGCAGGACCAACAAACTTCTCTTCTCCAAAGTGCACAAAATTTGGTTGTTTCCCCATAACACAAATTATTGGATATGCTATGAATTAAACATGCATATTAGAGAGTGCTATAGGGGGAAAATAACGGCCCTCCAAATTTATAAGCATTATATAGGCGCAGGAGTGGCTGTGTGGTAAGTAGCTTGCTTACCAACCACATAGTTCCGAATTCAGTCCACTGCGTGGCACCTTGGGCAAGTGTCTTCTACTATAGCCTCGGGCCGACCAACGCCTTGTGAGTGGATTTGGTAAACGGAAACTGAAAGAAGCCCATCATATATATATGTATATATATATATGTGTGTGTGTGTGTGTGTGTTTGCGTGTCTGTGTTTGTCCCCCTAGCATTGCTTGACAACCGATGCTGGTGTGTTTATGTCCCCGTCATATTAGCGGTTCGGCAAAAGAGACCGATAGAATAAGTACTGGGCTTACAAAGAATAAGTCCCGGGGTCGAGTTGCTCGACTAAAGGCGGTGCTCCAGCATGGCCGCAGTCAAATGACTGAAACAAGTAAAAGAGTAGCAGAGTAAAGAGAGAGAGAGTATATATATCTGCAATAGAGCATGTTGTTTCGTAATTTGTTGTCTTTTATCAAAGGGACTTCAGAAATATCTGAGAATTTTGTACCATAATTATGTCAGAAATGAAGAAACCTCACCAAGAGCATCATCCTGGAGACTCGAAGATACGATGATGTTCCCGTTGATGTCATTGCAGCAAGGTCCTTAGTGTATCTGAGAAGCATTGGGAGGGACACTTCAAGGATGGAGCAGACCACAGGTCCCGTGGCATCGAACCTTTCAGAAGAACCCGAAGGACTGTCAATTAATAGATACTTTTATTCTTTTATTTGTTTCGGTCATTTGACTGCGGCCATGCTGGAGCACCGCCTTTAGTCGAACAAATCGACCCCAGGTCTTATTCTTTGTAAGCCTAGTACTTATTCTATCGGTCTCTTTGCCGAACCGCTAAGTTACGGGGACATAAACACACCAGCATCGGTTGTCAAGCGATGGTGGGGGGACAAACACAGATACACACACACATATACATACATATACATACATACATATACATACATATACATACATACATATATATATATATGTATATATATATACGACGGGCTTCTTTGAGTTTCCGTCTACCAAATCCACTCACAAGGCTTTGGTCGGCCCGAGGCTATAGTAGAAAACACTTGCCCAAGGTGCCACGCAGTGGGACGCAACCCGGAACCATGTGGTTGGTAAGCAAGCTACTTACCACACAGCCACGCCTAATTGGAAAAATTAAGGATACTGGAGGAAAATACTGCCCAAAACTCAAACATGCGTATAATGGGTAGATGGACTGACTCAGTTGTATTAATATGCTAACACCAACTATTACTTTTAAATGCAGAAGAAGAGTCTAAGTGATTTATTATCTAAACAACCCCATATCACAACACCTGCCAAGATACAAACAATACCGTATATTTAATTAATGATTTTCTTATCATTACTTCTGTGAAGTCTGTGCTTCACTGATGAGTTCATAACAAGATTTAAACATATATTCAGAGTTGTCTCCCATAATTGTACAAAAAAAATAATATTAGCTATTATTATTATTTCTAATTACACTTTTTAAACTTGCCTGCCATAAATAAATTAATACTTCCTTAACAAACCTATATAGTTGTTGGGTAAACTTCCGTGTCAGCGAAGCGGTTTCAATATCCGAGTGAAACTTATCCGTTTCCGTTATATGTCGCCAAAGAGTCTGAGCAACTCCACACTATCTTATTACCCATGCAGCATAAATCTCTGCTTTGCTGCTAACCAAACGACCTCAACTCAAAATTATTATTTTATTCTTTGGCTATACACACATCGTGTTTACATAAATATGCTTGTATTTCTCCCCTCAATTCCTTTCCGGATATATTTGCATTATTTCATACACAGGTTGTGCCGGAAATAAAGCAAAATTAAGCGTAATTTTTTGTTTTATTAACTGACATGGGTCGTTCAAATTGCAGATATTGGTGGAGTAGTTCTTCTTTTATAGTTGCTCTTCTTCCTGTTCTTCGTTGCAAGCGAACGATGGCTTCTAAGAAGTAACGTGCCGTCATAACTCCTTTATTCTTTTACTTGTTTCAGTCATTTCGACTGTGGCCATGCTGGAGCACCGCCTTTAGTCGAGCAAATCGCCCCCCCCCCAGGACTTATTCTTTGTAAGTCTAGTACTTATTCTATCGGTCTCTGTTGCCGAACCGCTAAGTTACGGGGACTTAAACATACCAGCATCGGTTGTCAAGCGATGTTGGAGGGACAAACAGAAACGCAAACGTATACACACACACACACACACATACACACACACACACACACAGACACACACACACACACAGACACACACACACACACACACACATATATATATATATATATATATATATATATACACGTATATACGACGGGGTTCTTTCAGTTTCCGTCTACCAAATCCACTCACAAGGCTTTGGTCGGCCCGTGGCTATAGCAGAAGACACTTGCCCAAGATGCCACGCAGTGGGACTGAACCCGGAACCATGTGGTTGGTAAACAAGCTACTTACCACACAGCCACTCCTACGCCTCCTTGGGTGAGTTTTTAGTTGAAAGAGGGGCGCACACTGACCAACATCTACAGAAGGCTTCAGTTTGTTCGCGGTGATAACACCAGAAACAAGAGCAATGTGCACATATGGATAAAGAAGTGTAAAGAAATGGAAATCCCCATTGAAGACAAAACATGCGGTGAGAGACTATAATCTGTAACCACTGGTTCGAATCTCCAGCGAATGAGCAAATTGATTCATGCGGGATTTATTCAAAATCAGGATGTGTTCAAAAGCTTCCAGTCCAATGCGTGGAGGTATTTGGGGAAATTTGGGGATGGTGGTGTGTTTACGTCCCCGTAACTTAGCGGTTCGGCAAAAGATACCAATAGAATAAGTATTAGGCCTACAGAGAATAAGTTTTGGGGTCGATTTGTTCGACTAATGGCAGTGCCCCAGCATTGCCACAGTCAAATTGATTCAGTCCGTGTGTTTCTGCATGACTGGATTGTTGTCACAATGATTGCAGAAGATAGTGGGGAGACCTTGCAAATCGGAAAGCTTGTCCAAAGTGAGAGCTTCGGAGGTTGACACCCGATCTGAAGGAAAGGTAATATTTATCCCCACTTAAACGTGGATGTTCTGTTCGAACAAACTATACAGCAATAGGTACCAAAACAGAAACTCCCGTATTGGCCTTTGGTGCAAAAAGGACTCTTGTTTATATCACCAAGCGAGGAGATAAATCGTAATTGATTAAACTCCTTCACCAAATTTCAGGCCCTTTGGGCCGTGCCCGATATTAGAAGCAGTTTATGTTATTAACGGCGAGCTGAGAGGATAACAGAGCCTCGAAAAATACCTTGTAGTATTTTTCCTGATTCTTTACAGTCTGAGTCCAAATCCCACCGAGAGATCGACTTTCCCTTTTATCCTTCCGGGGGTCGATTAAATATAGCACCAGCCAACAGTGTTCCTTCTCGAGCCATGCCTGGCTCATAAAGGCCGGTCTCCCGGTTTCCTTGGCGTATAGGTTCCCCCACCTGGACGGGACGCCGGTCCGTCGCAGGTGAGCTGCAAGATGTCACTTCGCCATTACCTTCTGCCGGAGCCGCGTAGAGCTTAGGTGTTTCGCTCATAAACACACACATCGCCCGGTCTGAGATTCGAACCCGCGATCCCTCGACTGCGAGTCCGCTGCTCTAACCACTTGGCCATGTGCCTCAACACCAGCCAACATTGGGGTCAATTGTATCTATTAACCCCAAACTCCTTAACAAATCTGATGGCCTCCTGTCTAAATTAGAAATAATGTTTATCGTTTAATTGTTGTTGTTGATATATAGCCCATATAGTCCCCCATCCGCTTGCCCTTCTGTTGTAGGCGTTAAGGAATTAACCTAAGAATGTTTTATACATTAACATTAATAGGGGGTATAAACACAAGTTGTGGATAATTGCAAAAGATGCTTCGTAACTCAAGACGAAACAACGGAAGTAAAGAATTTATTGCGAAACTTGGCTAAGATTAGTTTGCTGTGGAAATATTATGATATTAAAAACTGGCGTAACCTGAAATATTTTGGCGCACGAAGTGACATCAATTAAACAAGCATCGTTAATATTATCAGACTATCAACTTGCTTGAAATGTTTCATAGGAGGTGGGTGGGAATCAGATTACTGTTACAGACATTTGTAAGGTTTTGAAATAAAAGTCATTAAATAAAAATGGCAGCCATTATTATTATGATATATATATCTTTTTTTTTTCTTTTTTGCTCACTTGAGGATCGAAACGAGGTTACGAGTCGCTAGTATCATTCTACCGGTGTTTGTTGCTGTTTAGCTCTAGGTCAAGTTTCTCTTATCAAGAAGGCCTATACGAAAAGCATTCCATTAGCGACGGAGAGTAATTTGGCTGCTATTTCAACCAAATTCAACGACCACGCAGACGTTCCTTCGTTTACTCGTTTCTTAAACTAGACTGGTTTGGTTAAATACAAGAAAAAGAACTTTTGTTTTTATATCGAACAAAGCTTAATCATGGGCTGGCGAAAGAGTAAGCATTTTCATCCCTGTCCTAGAAATAACAGCTAAATATCCTTCGTAGTACACTCAGCTATCTGGAGACCACGGAAGTAAGTATGGCTGCATATTTTTAAGGACTTTGCTTCGTAGTTTGGAGTTCGATCCCACTGTGTGGAAACTTGAGTGTCTTTTAGATAAAAAAAAAAAAGAAACCTTCTGTCCTTGAGTGCTACACTTCGTCACCAGGCATGTCACTTGGAGGAAAACATCCATCCTTAACTTCGTCCCACAGAGGAAATGGACTCGGCATTAGAATGCAAGTGGTTAAGAAGTTACTTTCATAGCAAAAGGGTTTCGATTATTTACATTATTTATATTTGACGGATATTTGTCCTCATCTTGTTTGTTGTTAACACAACGTTTCGGCTGATATACCCTCCAGCCTTCATCAGGTGTCTTAGGGGAATTTCGAACATGGGTTCTCATTCCTAAAGTATTTTTCCATATTATTATTATTATTATTATTATTCTATGTTTGACTTTTGCTTTATATTTGTACAAGTTGGCTCCAAGTCTCACCCAGAGACCTCAAGAGACAACAGGGTTGGAAGTTCATGCTGTTGTTATGCCTAGTGTGCCATATATTTGGGGGGTGGGGGTGTTGTACTAATGAATGTCTAAAAAAAGTTTTTTTTTTTTTTTTTTAAAACCGAAAATTATGTTTGTTTTAAACCTTGAGATTACATAGAAAGTATTTTGCGTAGGATATGAGCAGTTACCATGAGCACTATCTTTTGAATTTCTTCCATTTTTGGGTTTCCTGGTATCTGAGTTAGGTAGCTATCAGCCCCTTTTGCTATCATTCCCAGGGCACCTATGACAACAGGTATTGTTTTAGTCTTCAGCTTCCACATTTTGCTGATTTCTATTTCAAGATCTTTATATTTGCTCAGTTTTTGGTAGGTCTTGACAGATACGTTTATATCGATTGGGACAGTCATATCAATGAGGAGGCATGTTCTTTGTTTGAAGTCTTTCAATATGATGTCTGCCTATTTGCATCTATCTTTCTGTCAGTTTGAATGGTGAAGTTCCAGAGGAGTGAGATGTGGTCATTTTCAAGCACTGGGGGTGGTTGTGTGTTCCCACCAGTTTTTTTCATGGGGCAAATCCAGGTTTTTACAGATTACCCAGTGAATATATTGTGCAGCTCTATCGTGCCTGTTGAGATACTCTGTAGGCGCTAGAAGACTGCACTTGGAGACCACATGGTCAATGGTTTCATTTTGTTGCTTGCATACACGACACGTTGGACTGCTTCTGATCTTTATAT
>NW_021833479.1:0-2500 GCF_006345805.1 Octopus sinensis | reverse complement strand
TAAAAGGAAATTCAGAAGGATCAGTTAATTATGATTTTATTCAACATATTCCCCCTCTCAGGTTCACACACTTATTGCAGCAGCCCTTCAGCTTTTCTTTCAAAAAAACTCTTGAAATTGGGCCCCAGACCAGGCCTTTCGCGAAACCCTTAAAGCCAGGAACTTTCCAGGAACTTTCCCAGCTCGTGTGTGTGTGGATGTGTGGGTGTTAAATGAACTGTTTTGTCTGATATTTGGATATTATATTCTTCGGTTCGAAGAATAAAATAATTGTTTTCACCATAGGCGCAGGAGTGGCTGTGTGGTAAGTAGCTCGCTAACCAATCACATGGTTCCGGGTTCAGTCCCACTGCGTGGCACCTTGGGCAAGTGTCTTCTACTATAGCCTCGGGCCGACCAAAACCTTGTGAGTGGATTTGGTAGACGGAAACTGAAAGAAGCCCGTCGTATATATGTAGATATATATATATGCGTGTGTGTGTTTGTGTGTCTGTGTTTGTCCCCCTAGCATTGCTTGACAACCGATGCTGGTGTGTTTATGTCCCCGTCATTTAGCGGTTCGGCATAAAAAGAGACCGATAGAATAAGTACTGGGCTTACAAAGGAATAAGTCCCGGGGTCGAGTTGCTCGATAAAAAGGCGGTGCTCCAGCATGGCCACAGTCGAAATGACTGAAACAAGTAAAAGAGCAAAGAGAGTAGTTTCGATACCGGTTCTCTAACGTCGAATCGTCTCTGCTAGAAATTCCCAAAACGTAACCGACTGAACCACACTCCCTAACTTCCAACCTAGAATTCTTCAAGGTCGATGTTGTATATAGATTGTGAACATTCTTTGAAATCTGCCACTTCAGAGATATTATTTTATTTCTTCCTTCCGTAAGAGTAATGGTAAAAATGTGTACCGGAGCCCGTTAACATGATGCGGATGCTTGTATCTTGGGGTGGAGTCGAGGTGATATGTGGGTGGTAGGTAGAGCACTACGGGTGTTGGCAGCGTTGGCGGCGTTGGCGGCGTTGGCGGCGGTGGCGGCGGTGGCGGCGGTTGTGCGGGCGTTGGCGGTGGTGGTGGTGTTGTTGTTGGTTGTTGTTGTTGTTGTGTTGTTGTTGTGTTGTTGTTGTGGTGGTGGGGTTGTGGTGGTGGTGGTGGTGGTGGTGGTAGTAGTAGTAAGTAGTAGTAGTATAGTAGTAGTGGTGTGGTGGCGGTGGTTGTGGTGGTGGTGGTGGTGGTGGTGCGGAGGAGGGGGGAGGAGGAGAAGAGGCATGGGAAGGTGTGGTGGGCAAGGAAAGACGGATCTGGTCTCTGTGCTGAAAACCTCTCAAGGAATTACTAACATTCCGCTCTGTGTTTTGAGAAACTCCCTGAGAATAAACACACCACCATAACACTTTTTATATACACGCGCACAAACACACAGAGACATATACGTATATATACACAGACAAGCATACACACACACACACACACACACACACACACAGTAACAAACATATTTATATATATATATATACGTATAATGATAATACACATATATACATACATATACACATACATACTTTATATACATACATATATACGTACATATACACAAACAAGCAGACACACACACGCATACACACACACACACACACAGTAACAAGCATATTCATGTATACACGCATGATTATAATACACATATATACATACATACATTATATACATATATACGTACATATACACAGACAAGCAGACAGACATACATTAACAAGCATATTCATATACATACGTATAATTATAATACATATATATATATAATACACACACATATATACATACATGTATGCATACACACATTATATACATACATACATTATATATATATATATATATGTACATACATTATATACTTACATGTATACGCACATTGTATACAAATGCATACATACATATACACGCGTGTGTGTGTACACATAGATGTGTAGATTTATAGGGAGATATGTGTACGCTGAAGTGTATCACTATCACATAACTGGGGGAGGGTTTGAAGGGTGTGTTATGAGTAGGTATGCATGTGCGAGTAGGGGGCGGTTATTTGTAAAACACATTTAGACTATAAGAAAACAGGATAAATAAAGAAAGGAATGGCTGTGTGGTAAGTAGCTTGTTTACCAACCACATGGTTCCGGGTTCAGTCCCACTGCGTGGCACCTTTGGGCAAGTGTCTTCTACTATAGCCTAGGGCCGACCAAAGCCTTGTGAGTGGATTTGGTAGACGGAAACTGAAGGAAGCCTGTCGTGTATATGTATATATATATTGTGTGTGTGTGTGTGTGTGTGTGTGTGTGTGGTGTGTGTGTGTGTGTGTGTGTGTCTGTTAATCCAAACATGAAAGCACAAAAAAACACAAAAACGCGAGGACGTGGAACAAATATAATATTATTGGACGCTCAGGAAAGAAGGAAAGAAGGCGGGCTTAACGTTTCGAGCGAGCTCTTCGTCGGAAACATAGGAGAAGGAAAGA
>NW_021833478.1:10000-27500 GCF_006345805.1 Octopus sinensis | reverse complement strand
ATTGACGTCGCAACTCATTTCTACAGCTGAGTGAACTGGAGCAACGTGAAATAAAATGCCTTGCTCAAGAACACAACACGCATATATATATATATATATATATATATATACATAAATGCACATAAATGTGAAACAAGGTGGGAAAATAGTACTCGAATACCAGAGGTAGAGTAATATGCTTTATTGAAAAGCAGCAAAAATATCACAAAAATTGTTATTCCGAGTTTCAGAGTTTCACGTTCTGTGTATGTGTGGTGTGTGTGTGTATGGATGCTTGTATGTGAAGGTGCGTGGTTTAGTGTTCAGGATATTCAGCTCATGATCGCCAGGCCGTGAGTTCGATTCACGGAGGTACATTGTATCCGTGAGCAAGACACTTCATATCATGTTGTTCCAGTCCTCTCAACTGACAAAAGTGGGTTGTTACAGTAATTCAAAGAGCCAGCCTTGTCACAGTCTGTGCCACGCTATCTATTCGCCTGTCTATTCACAATGTCTCTTTATATTTGGGGGAGGGAATTAAGAGGTGATAGGTGTTTCGTGAAGCAATCACATACGCACTCACACGTACACAAACAACCACACACACACGCACACCTACACACAAACAATCAAAAAATAGTAAGACAGAAATATGTATATATACAAATATAGACATGCACAAAGAGATACGAATTTGGAAACGGCAACAGAGATTTTCAAACGGACTACTACGCGAGTTAGAAGATCAGTAATTGTATGACAGTATATTTTCTGCATATTGCAAGTGAGGTCAGACTAATGCCAAGCCTGGCAAACGAGTGCCCAGCTCTGAAGTGATCCAGTAAGACCGAAATCATATGATCTGATGGTCCAGGATGGCAGGAGTTCTCTCCCACGCGCAATGAATATCAAATGCGAAAGCGTATTGTATAACCAGGAGGAGATATTTTCCTGGGGTTAAAATAACAGCATCGTCGGCTCTTAAAGAACACCCACGTTAAAGGGGCGATAAACACTACCTCTTGTATACTGCTGTGCTTTAATGTTTTAAGCATCTGCCAAGAAATGTATGTACGTACGTACGTATGTATATATGTATGCATGTATGTATACATGTATGTATGTATTTATGTATGTATGTATGTATGTATGTACGTATGTATTTATGTATGTATGTATGTATTTATGTATGTATGTATGTATGTATGTATGTGTGTAGTATGTATGTATGTATGTATGTATGTATGTATGTATGTATGCATGTATGTATATATGTATGTATGTATGTATGCATGTATGTATGTATGTATGCATGTATGTATGTATGTATGCATGTGTGTATGTATGTATGTATGTATGTATGTAGGTATGCATGTATGTATGTATGTATGTATGTATGTATGTATGTATGTATGTCAGCTGCTTCTTTGCGTTTAAGGATTGTTATGAGCCAGAATATGTTCTCCAAGAACTGTTTCGGGAGCCAGATGTGTTCCACGCCGTGAATTCTACACTTAAGCCAGATACGCCCCCAGCTTGCTTGTTTACGCAATTTTGATAAATTATTCTAAAGGAAAGACAAGCCCTTATTTTGTAACGTTAATAAATTGGAAAGCGTCATCAAAGAGCCGTCGTTGCCGTACTGTTGTTCAGGAAACAAAAGCGAACATAACAACAGAACTTTTCTCTTCTAGTTGTTAGTTTTTAATTAATCTAGATGGAAAGGACAGAGGGTGTTGACGTAGAAAGATCAACATGGGATAAGAAAATTAAATAAAAGCAAAGTAAATAAATAGACCAACGAAGAGAAATTAGTCAAAGTCCGAGGGATTAGATTTGATTTTATTTCTATTTTATTTTATTTTTTTCTGTTCAAATGAGCAGAAAATATAATGTTGAGAAAAATCAACGCAGAGTGTATTTTTTATTGTTTTTTTTTTTATTGTTTTACTTGTTTCCGTCCTGACACTGCGGCCATGCTGGGGCACTGTCGTGAAGAATCTTAGTCTAATGGATAGACCCAAGTACTTAGTTTTTAAAGCGCTGGTACTTATTCTATCGGTCGCCTCAACCGAACCGCGATGTTACGGGGACGTAAACACACCAATATCGGTTGTCAAGAGGTGGTGGAGGACGAACACGAACGCGCACACGCACACAAACACACACACACACACACACACACACACACACACACACATATATATATATAATCATATATATATATATATATATATAATCATATATATATATATATATAATCATATATATATATATAGTATAGTAGATCGAACAGTCAGGTAGAGGGTCCGTCATTCGTACGTAAGCCACAGTGTTGTCGTTTTAGTTGTTGGTTAGCTCAAGGTCAGCCTTGAACAAACAGGTTTATATTCCTTTCTAGAATATACACAAGACCTGAAATTTTGGAGGAGGGGTTAGATCATCCCATCGAACTCTTTGTTCAACTGATACTTATTTTATGAATCCTCAAAAGGATGTAAGGCAAAGTCGACCTCAGTGGAATTTGAGCTCAGAACGTAAAAACCGGCGAAATGCCTATTTCTTTATTACCCACAAGGGGCTAAACATAAAGGGGACAAACAAGGACTGACATAGGTATTAAGTCGATTACATCGACCCCCAGTGCGTAACAGGTACTTAATTTATCGACCCCGAAAGGATGAAAGGCAAGGTCGACCTCGGCGGAATTTGAACTCACAACGTAACGCAGACGAAATACCGTTAAGCATTTCGCCCGGCGTGCTAACGACTCTGCCAGCTCGCCGCTAAGCATTTTGCCCAGCCTGCGGTCGATTCTATCATCTCGCTTCTTTAGCAAATCTATAATCAAGTACATACAGTAGCAGTACGTGAGTGGTACTTTATTTTATCAACAGCATCTCAACTCAGAATGTAAACAACCGGAAGAAATGCTGCTAAGCATTTTGTCCAATATGCCAACGATTCTGCCATATTTCTGCCTTGTTTTTGATTCGTTTCTGTCATGTTTCTAACTTGTTTCTTATTTCTTTATTGCCCACAAGGGGCTAAACATAGAGGGGACAAACAAGAACAGGCAAAGGAATTAAGTCGATTACATCGACCCCAGTGCGTAACTGGTACTAGATTTATCGACCCCACCGAAAGGATGAAAGGCAAAGTCGACCTCGGCGGAATTTGAACTCAGAACGTAAAAACAGATGAAATACCTATTTCTTTACTACCTACAAGGGGCTAAACAGAGGGAGGACAAACAAGGACAGACAAACGGATTAAGTTGATTACATCGACCTCAGTGCGTAACTGGTACTTAATTTATCGACCCCGAAAGGATGAAAGGCAAAGTCGACCTCGGCGGAATTTGAACTCAGAACGTAGCGGCAGACGAAATACCTATTTCTTTATTACCCACAAGGGGCTAAACATAGAGGGGACAAACATGGACAGACATAGGTATTAAGTCGATTACATCGACCCCAGTGCGTAACTGGTACTTATTTAATCGACCCCGAAAGGATGAAAAGCAAAGTCGACCTCGGCGGAATTTGAACTCACAACGTAACGGCAGATTAAATACCTATTTCTTTACTACCTACAAGGGGCTAAACACAGAGGGGACAAACAAGGCCAGACAAACGGATTAAGTCGATTATATCGACCCCAGTACGTAACTGGTACTTATTTAATCGGCCCCGAAAGGATGAAAGGCAAAGTCGACCTCGGCGGAATTTGAACTCAGTACGTAGCGGCAGACGAAATACCGCTAAGCATTTCGCCCGGCGTGGTAACGCTTCTACCAGCTCGCCGCCTTATTTCTGCCTTATTTCTGACTTGTTTCTAACTTAGGCAAGAGGCCAGTAGTTTTGAGAGAACGGTATTGGTAAGTGATGACTACTTCTCAAACAAGGCGCAGGAGTGGCTGTGTGGTAAGAAGCTTGCTTCCCAACCACATGGTTCCAGATTCAGTCCCACTGCGAGGCACTTTGGGCAAGTGTCTTCTACTATAGCTTCGGGCCGATCAAAGCCTTGTCAGTGGATTTGGTAGGCGGAAACTGAAAGAAGCCCGTCATGTTTATATATATATATATATATATGTATGTGTGTATGTATGTATGTTAGTGTGTGTGTGTA
Organism: Octopus sinensis; assembly: GCF_006345805.1. Taxonomy (NCBI): domain Eukaryota; kingdom Metazoa; phylum Mollusca; class Cephalopoda; order Octopoda; family Octopodidae; genus Octopus; species Octopus sinensis. Next base: position 23,387 of record NW_021833478.1, on the reverse strand, counting down.
TGTATTTGTGTGTGTATGTATTTGTGTGTTAGTGTTTGTCCTCCCACCGTCGCTTGATAACCGATGTTGGTGTGTTTACGTCCCCGTAACATTAACGCTTCGGCAAAAAGATAGCGATAGAATAAGTAGAAGGCGTACAAAGCATAACTCCTGCAGTCGATTTGTTCAACTAAAAGACAGTGCTCCAGCTTGGCTGCAGCCAAATGACTAAAACAAGTAAAAGAATAAAAGACCACTAGTGACTGGTGCTTTATGTTTTTCGACCCTAAAAGGACGGAGGACAAAGTTGAACTCAAAGCGTACAGAGTCGGAAGGAATGCCGCAAGGGTGATGGAAGCATGACGACGAAGGTTCCGGTTGATCCGAATCAACGGAACAGCCTGCTCGTGAAATTAACGTGTAAGTGGCTGAGCACTCCACAGACACGTGTACCCTTAACGTAGTTCTCGGGGATATTCAGCGTGACACAGAGAGTGACAAGGCCGGCCCTTTGAAATACAGGTACAACAGAAACAGGAAGTAAGAGTGAGAGAAAGTTGTGGTGAAAGAGTACAGCAGGGATCACCACCATCCCCTGCCGGAGCCTCGTGGAGCTTTAGGTGTTTTCGCTCAATAAACACTCATAACGCCCGGTCTGGGAATCGAAACCGCGATCCTATGACCGCGAGTCCGCTGCCCTAACCACTGGGTCATTGCACCTCCACGCCGCAAGGGTACTTTTCGTGTCGCTCTAGCAATTTTACCAATTCTAAAGCTTGTAAAAAGCAATCAATAAAGATGGAACATTCTTAATTACATTCTCTGTGGTCTGCTGAACTACTTTACAATCACGACTCGCGACGCTATAAAGGCAAAAGTGAATTTTATTTATATTTATTTTGATCCCGTTATCTAAGTTCTAATAGGAAATATTTTGTTTGATTTTTTTTTTTATATATTATAATTTCGTTTATCATTTTCTTTGGCAGACGCGTAAAACATAAAACATAGCAACGTACCTGTTTCCAACTTCGTATCTCTTTGTCCATGTATATATCTGTATGTATGGCATGCTTCTGTTTGATTGTGTGTGTGTGCATATATATGTATATGTGTGCGCGCGCGCGTGTGTGTATGTGTGTATGTGTGTGTGTGTGGTGTGATTACTTCACAAAACAACTACCACCTCTAGAACATCCATCTACATAGAGATATTGCCAACACACTGGACAATGCCGCTCCTGAATCGACGGCTTATGTTTTTTTGGCATCATGCAGACACACACACACACACACACACACACACACACACCACACACAGACGCACAATGTCGCACATAGATTATATATAATTCTTACTCCAAAAGCTAGAGATAAATGCCTATATATATACATCTCTCTATATATAAACGGCAGTTTGTCTGTGTGTATTTCTGTGTGTCTGTTAGGTTGTACCCTCACCCTGACCACGGCTTTCAACCGATTCTGATGAAACTTGACACACACATAGCCCAATGTCATAATTCAAAACTAACGCAGCGAAAATTTTGAAAAGTTCCCCCAGTTCTGAAAAAAATCGATAAATTCGACATGGGGTCGAGAATCAGAAACACAAACCACGGACTGTCTAGGGGACGCAACTCGACCTTTTTAACTAAAAAAAAAATTTACCATCACTTTTTTTCCATTTTTTGGCTATAACTCTCTAAAAATGCTTTATAGTTATTTCCCTTACAAACCCGAGCAACGCCGGGCGATACTGCTAGTATACATATATATATATAACTACCTACCAACCTACACACACATAATATATATACATATGTGTGCGTGTGTATGTGTGTGTGTGTGGTGTGTGTGTGTTTAGGCTGGTAGGTAGTATATATATATATATATATGGTGCTGACGAAGTAAAATATATAATTGATTTTCTTCTCATGTAAACGTTCATACCCATATACATACACACCACACACACACACACACACACACACCAACACATTATATATATATATATAATATATATATATATATAATATATTATATATATACATACATACAAATACCTACATATATGTATACACATATACATATATATGTACATATATATATACATATGTATATACATACATACACACACACATACACACACAAATATATACATATATATACACACACATAAACACACATACATATTGTAATGAGTTAGTAAAATATAAATATATAAATATATGTTCAAGAAAATTTACACTGCACCGGTTTTATTTGTATTGTTGTATATATTTATTTGTTGCGCTTTTATCTTTCTCTTAAGCAAATCTAAAATCAAGTCGTCAGAATTTCTTGCAATTTCAAAACTTAGAAACTTCTTGCGACATAAAAGAAAAAATTCTTTTAAAATATTTAAAAAATATAAATAAATTTATCTAAAACAAATCAAGAAATATAAAAAAAAATGCCGAGAAAAATAACATAGAGATAGTCATGAACGCGCCAAATCTCATCTTAGTTAAGCCTTGCTTCGAGATTGGTGGCGCCCCCTAAGCCTTATCTTCTTAGATAATCTCTTGTTTTTAGCTTAACGATGCCATTTTATTTTCAGTTTCACAATGTCCAGGAGAGAAGAGGGAAAAAGAAATGATAAAATAATAGCCTGCTTTCATTACCGGTTACGTCAGGCTTTCATTACTATATACATTATGTCATATATATATATATATATATAATTTATTTATATATATATTATATATATATATATATATATATATATATATATATATATAAACATGCATATATATAAAACTCTGTATATATAATTAAATATATATATTTATATTATGCATAAGTATATATATATGTATATATATACATATATACATACATATATACATATTTATATTTATATATACATTTATATAGGTATATATACGTACGTGTGAATGCTTCTATATATGTGAACTTACATACATAAACATATATATGTATGTATGTGTATACATATATATGTGTATGTGTGTGTGTGTGTATGATATATGCATACATACACACATACATACATATACATATAAATATATATTTATACACATGTGTGCTTGCGTTTGTGTGAGCGTGTGTGTGTGTGACTGTGTCTGAGTGTGTTTGTGCGTGTGTCTGCGTGTGCGTGTGTAACTGTGTGTGAATGTGTGTGATATAGGTATCTCTATCTTTTAAGGTACTAATTAACAAGACAATAATGATAAAAATAAAATTCACAAAAAAAGCTAACGAAGATGTAAAAAAAACTTGCTTAAGATCTTGAATACAAATTTTTGCAATTCTTGATTTGGGAGTCAAGAATTGTTGCTGATGTTGTTTTGATGTCTAAGTTAAGAATTAAAAGAACTAATACCATGATGCTGCGGTGTTGACCTGGTATGGAGACTGTAATCCTTCCTTTAATAAAAGCCTCAGTATTTTGGACGAGACTTTTTTTCTCTTTTCTTTTTTGGAACTTTCCGCCCTCAATCATGTTGGATTTCTTATGCATTTTGTCTCTCCTAAAGAAAATTCTATTCTCTAATTCTTTTTCGATTTTTTCCTCATTGTCTTCTTTTTACATTCTTTGAATGCTTTCTTTTCCTTTTATTTTGGCTTGCTTTTTTTTTATAGCTGATGTTGATGTAGGTTGTGTGTTGTACGAATAATTAGAATTGACATCATCTGTGACTGAGAACCTATTTTGAAACCAATTTTTATTACCAACGAGAAGGACGCCATTTCACATCGACTTACTATAATGAGTATCTCTGCATTAAGAGTGTCATTTCTTCTATTTGAGCCAAGTTAATGCAGGGCCATATTGCGTTAAATTGTTCTTTTATTGCCAGCCAAGATTATTCTCACCATGCGTTCATAAATTTATCACACTATAAAATAGTAATTATGAAAATCTTGTGTAATCTCCCAGGATCCTAAGAGGCTAACTAGTTTGCTGGATTACGTTAGAGAAAAATCAATGCTGCGTAAAAGCAAAAGTATGCGGTATGATATTTTACCAGAAGAAACCGAAATATCTAACAAGATCAAAAATAATGGCTCGAACTTGTAAAAGACGTGTGGTATGTGTTAGAATGTCACAAGTCTCAAGAGGTGTTTTAACCCTTTGCTCGTCTTGTGCATCAAATGTGACACACAGGGTATATTTCTCAGGCGTTCGGTCATCTTATATGATATAGATTCCCGTTTTTTTTTTGTCAACCACCAGAGTAACTTAGGACTTATGAAAGGAAAGCTTTATATAAATTGGAACGTTCAAAACAAAAAGCTGCATCAAATTTCTAAACAAGCATGGACGACGATTGCGACAAAGCTTACGAAAATACTTTAGTCAGGCAGAGGGTCAATTAACGAGTGTCTGGGATGGTCAGTGTCAAGAAGAGTTGAATGAGGAGACGAGTAGAGAACTGTACCACGAAGAGCTAACTCTTTGCCTGTTCTGTTTATCATGTGTAGTACAAACGACATATTTCCTTGGTTTCCATGCATTATATGAGATACACGTTACTCATATCTTTTTAATCTTTAGAGTAACATGGGACTTACGCAAGGAAAGATTTATGTTGCTTAGAAACAAAGGTTAATTGAAAAGTCTGGAAACAAGCTCAGAAGTTTAGGACAAACTTATGAAAAGGCTTTCGACAAGTGAAAGTTTAAAGAGCTATGGAAGCAACATGGCCAAATGGATAAGAATTTGTCTTCGCTGTCACCAGGACTTGGGTTCGATTCCACCGCGTGATCTCTCGGAGAAATGTGGTTTTCTGTAGCCTCCAACTGATGCAAAACTTTCGAGTGAAAATGGAGAGGATGAAATCATTTGCGGTGGGGAACCGGATTGTGTGTACTTGAGACTCAAAGAGTCCAACCTTCCTTATCACAATCTCTGTCACGCTGATTCCACTGAAAAACTGCATTAAGGCAAACCGTGTCTTTGGAATACTCAGGCAGTTATAAACGGCCTGTTGTGTTTTCTTTATATTTAGTCCTGACCACACACATCATCATCAACGAACATCAGTTGACATTTTGGTTTCAGATTTTTGACACAAGGCCTGTAATTTCGGGTAGAGAGTAAGTCTCAACCAGTATTTATTTCATCGACCCCGAAAGGCAAAGTCGACCCAGGCGGAATTTGAACTCAGAACGTTAAAATATACGAAATGCCGTTAATCGTAATACGTCCTGCCAGCTCGCCGACTTTAACGTTAGTTGACATACTGAACGCTTATATTCTAGTTTTAAAAAATAGTTACATGGAACATTTAGCAGCTACTGGAATCGAAACCGCTATGTCATCATCAATTTGAAAGCCATTTTAAAGATCAGTGAAGTTCCGTGCTGCTGCTGTATTTTTAATGTTGACCACAACATTGTCGATGAACGATAACTGACAAAATGATTGCTTTATTATTATTTTATTCTTTTATATATTTCTGCTCCAAGGATGTGGCTATGCTGGGGCACCACTTATATGTAAATTTCTAAAAATAAAATGGAACGTTTATCACCTGGAATTGAAACCGCTACGACGCCGTCAATATCGAAGTGATCCTAAAGCTCTGAAAAGAGCTTTTGTGTTGCTGCTATATTTTTAATACTGCCTATAACCTTTTCTACTCAAGGCACAAGGCCCGAGATTTTGGGGGAGGGGCCAGTCGATGAGATTAACCCCAGTACGCAACTGGTACTTAATTTATCGAACCCAAAAGGATGAAAGGAAAAGTCGACTTCGGCGGAATTTGAATACTGCTTATATCACTGTCAATGTGCAATGACTGATGTACGGAATGTTTATATGCTAATTTTAAAACAAAACAGGTTCTCCGTCGGTTACGATGATGAGCGTTCCGGTTGAACCGATCAACGGAACAGCCTGCTCATGAAATTGAGGTGCAAGTGGCTGAGCACTCCACAGACACTCGCACCCTTAATGTAATTCTCAGGCAGATTCAGTGTGACACAGAGTGTGACAAAGTCGGTTCTTTGAATTAAACGTAAAACTCAACTGTGCCAGCTGAGTGACCTGGAGTAAAGTGAAATAAAGTTTCTTGCTCACGGCCACAACGCGCCACCCAGAACCGAACTCACGATCGTGAGCCGAGCACCGTAACCACTAAGCCACGCGCCCTCACCATTGAACACTAACTTAATGGCTTTATGCTAATTAATAATACTCTTTTACTATTTTACTCTTTTATTTGTTTCAGTCATATGACTGTGGCCATACTGGAGCACCGCATTAAGTTGAGCAAATCGATTCCAGGACTTATCGGTCTCTTTTGCCGAACCGCTAAGTTACGGGGACGTAAACACACCAACATCGGTTGTCAAGCGATATTGGGGGAACAAACACAGGCACACAAACATACACACACACACACACACACATTATATATTATATATACATATATACGACGGGCTTCTTTCAGTTTCCGTCTACCAAATCTACTCACAAGGCTTTGGTCGGCCTGAGGCTATAGTAGAAGGCACTTGCCCAAGGTGCCACAGTGTGGGACTGAACCCGGAACCATGTGGCTGGTAAGCAAGCTACTTTTCACACAGTCACTCCTATGTCTAACAATAATAATAATAATAATAATAATAATAATAATAATAATAATAATAATAATAATAATAATGATAATAATAATAATTCATTCTTTTATTAACCACAAGGGCTCACATGATATAACATTAAAAGACATGCTACAACATAAAAGATAAAAACAGGACGATACAATAGGTTTTCCGCGTCTAAACAATTTGAATAACAATTAAAATTTAACCAATTTTAACACCCAATAGGGGAGGCGCTTTAAGGTCCTCGTGGAAAAACCCAGGAAAACCACAGGTGCTTGATCTACAAATCAAGAGCCCTTCTCCTTTAATTTCCTTTTTATAGGTACGCGCTGAGAATTGATTCTTTCACACAAGCCATTCTTCCAACATTCACCCACCTTTCAATAATTATAACGAACGTTTCCTAACCACCTGATATCGAAACCGCTACGCCATCGTCAATTTCAAAGTCATCAAAATCTCACTGAAGACTTCATGTGTTATTGCTGTATTTTTTAGTGCTGACCACATCATTGCCAATGACCATTAACTGAAATATTGAATGTTTATATGCTAATTTCGTAGGATGTAATGTGATTGCTTGTCTGAACAAATGGCGTGGAATATCTTTGAATGCTAATTTTACTCAGCCTCGTCCTCGCTCAATGTCTGTTTAAATGTGTGTCAACTAATTACTATGCAATATCTTCAGCATTTATTGTTGTGATTATTCTTGTTATTGTTGTTGCTGTTGTTATTGTTGTTGTTTTTTTTTTATATTTTCCAGCAATAATTGTTATTGTTATTATTGATATTGTTTGCGTTTTTTTGTTTTCGTTTTGTTTTTTGCATATGTTGTGTTTTGTTTTTCTTAGTTTAATCGATTAAAAAAATTATTCTTTTTTTTGCAGAATTATATTGTTTTGTTTTTTGTTATTTCATTATCATTTTTTTATTTATTTTATTGATAATTTTTTATTGCGTTCAATTGCTGCTTGTTCTTGAATTTTCCGGGGTTTTTTTTCTTCTAAATTTTTATGTTTTTATAATGATGGTTAGGGAAGCGAATGAAAGAGAAAGAGAGAAAGAAAGAGAGAGAGAGAGAGATACACACACAGAAAGAGAGATAGATTAAAGAAACAGAGTGAAAGAAAGTGAGAGAATAGTGTCGTATGTGTGTATGGCAGAGAGAGGGCGAGAGAGAGATAAAGAAAGACAGAAAATCTATAAATTCAGAGAGAGAGAGAGAGAATGTGTGGATATGTGTGGGGGGTACCGTGTGTGTGTGTGTGCATGCATTAGCGTATGTGTGTGAAAGTGCGTGCGTGTTGAACCGTAGTTATTTTTCTTAAATGCAACACGTTCGGGTTCTAATTTATCTAATTGATGTTATGTAATTATATATATTTTTTATTCATTCGCATATTTATTTATTCATTTATTTTTTTTTTTGCTGTCACTGGTTGCCTTTTATTTATTGCTTGTTTGTTTTTGTTTCGTTTTGTTTTTTGTTTTGTTTTGTTCCGTTTGTTTATTTTTTTTTACCCTGAGATTATAAGTTTGAATACATTTTCTAATTAATAGATTGTTTAATCATATAATTAAGTAATTAATAAGTTTAAATAAATGTGAATAAGTTACGACCTTCGTTAAAACGCTACGTTTATTCCTGCCAATTTTCAGGTCTTCCTGTGGCATTTAACTATTTTTTTCCACCATTCCTTACTGATTTACCTTCCATTTGCAAATGGCAGCCTGGTATTTTCTCTGCTTTAATGGCCGCCGTTACAGCTATGAGATTTTATATCTTTTTTTTTCTACTTTTATAATCTTTGTTATATTTTGTTTGTATTCTGCTTTATTATCCTTTTGCTTTCTTTTTCGCCCGCTACAAAATAAAAAATAGCAAATAAAAAAAACAAGATAGTGAGGCGTATCGCGTATCAAATTAACCATTTAACCATTTAACATTATCAAAAATTACCTTGCTAACATATTCTGTAGTTCTTTGGCTTGTTTTAGCCATCAGAACCAACGTTATACTGGAGCACCGCTTTCACTGTTCTAACATATTTTCATAGAATATCCATAATAGATATGGTTGCTATTATGACAAAATTGTTTTTACTGAAAACAATTCCAGAAGACAATCAGTTGTTGTGATGGTTATTGTTGTTGTTGTTGTTGCTTCTTCTTCTTCTTCTTCTTCTTCTTCTTCTTCTTCTTCTTCTTCTTCTTCTTCTTCTTCTTCTTCTTCTTCTTCTTCTTCCAGTCAGGACTCATGCCATTAGCCACAAAGAATAATCTCTAATTCGAGCCTACTCTAAGCTACTAAGAATGCGTGCGGCAACTTGAAGATCCACCTACCACACGCGATAGACTGGGGATTGCACGGGCGCGAAAGCTACGTTGTTATCCTCATTCCGTAAACGGTGGCTTTTGACGGGTGGAGAACTGGACAATCCTGGGGTACAGATGATTCGCAATCTAGACTAGTTCCTCTGCTTTGTGGCAGAAGTAGGAAGAAAGAGTGAGAGAAAGTTGTGGTGAAAGAGTACAGTGGGGTTCACCCCATCCTCACCGGAGCCTTGTGGAGCTTAATAAACACTCACAATCCTCGGTCTGGGAATCGAAATCGCGTTCTTACGACCGCGAGTCCGCTACCCTAACCACTGGGCCATTACCCTTCCACTGTTGCTGCTGTTGTTGTTGATTACATTGACCCCCCAGTGATTCACTGGTACTTAATTTATCGACCCCGAAAGAATGAAAGGCAAAATCGATCTCGGTGGAATTTGAACTCAGAAAGTGAAGTCGGATGAAATGCCGCTAAGCATTTACTCCGGCGTACTAACTATTCTGCCAGCTCATCGCCTCAAGGATTGTTAACAGTTCTTTCTACTCGTTCCGGCATAAAGCCAACAGATTTGAAGGGAGGGACTAGTCAATTCCAACGGCTGCAGTGCTTGCCTAGTGCTTATTCTAAAGGCCCCGAAAGATTGAAACACAAAGTCGATATCGGTGGCATTTGAGCTCAAAAATTAATAAGTCAGAAGTGTCGCCAAACATTACACCCTACGAGCCAACAAGCTCACAGCCTTAAGGGTTCCTATTAACCCTTTTATCATAGGCTCAAGACTTGAAATTTGGGATCAGCGTTTTAATCGATTACAACGATCCATTAGCGTAGCTAGCAAGGGGCGGCAGGGGCGTTCCGCCGCGGGCGGCATTTTTAGAGGGGCGGCACTTTTGGGTCTGCTCTAGGCAGTATGTGTCTTTTGAGGGGTCCAAGGACAGCAAACGGAAGGGCCGCCACGGCCCCACACACCCTAGCTACACTAGTGCATCGATTCCTGTATTCAACCAATACTTGTATTATCAACCCCAAACAGATGAAACGAAAAATTGACCTTTGTAGAAAATGAACTAAACATTTTGTCCGACGCGTCAACGATTCTGTCAGATCGCCACCTTAAAAATTCCCAATAATGAATGCCAGTTGTACGACAAAATCCTTCTGACATAAAAGATGAATACGTCCAAGTGGATTGACTGCTATATTCTACCTTTGTATTGACTTTTAACAAAAACGAGAAGACAAAATGGCAGAAGAAACTATAAAAGGGAGATAACCCAATAGCTTGTGTATATGAAGAGTTTTTGAAAACGAAATATTTACCTATTGTTTTAACGATCTCCATGTATAGTTTCTTGGGGCATTAACGAGTTGATTAGTTAATAATATAATCTTTAATTAGTTTTATAACAAAATAATTCTAAATTAGTGTATGACAAAATACTCCTTGATTAGTTAATAACAAGATACTCCTTAATAATGCGATAGCTGAAAGTCCTGGCCTCTGAGCATACGGCTAAAACTATTCTTTACTCAACCCATCAATTTGTGTTTCAAGAAACAAACACAACAACAGCCTATGTAATTAATATTCATAAATGCAAATATCAATGAATTTATTATTCATCAATGCAAATATAAAGTAGAAGAACAAAAAGATTTTCTTTTTATTTTAATTAGAAGTTAATGTAAGGTGACGAATAGTTGGAGCAATGGACGAAATATTTCGTGGTATTTTTGTTAGGTTCATTTACATTCCAAGTTGAAATTCCGTCACGATTGAATTTGTTCTTAATCCTTCCTTACGTCATTAATACGACTGCATCCCCTGGTGACTTCCTTGGCAAATACTAAGATACTCTAATGAATATCTTAGGGGACTTCAAAAGAGATTCCCATAACCTTTCGCCTGGAGTTTTTTATATTTTATTTTTTGCCAGACACTATATTATCGATTATAGCCACTTTTAAGAGACAGACAAACATACAAAGATAGAGAGACAGAGGTGGGGAGTGAGGAAGACGGTGAAGCCTGAAGAAAGAAGAAAACCCAACTGGATGCTTGGCATTTTATATCTGTCGACTGCACAAAGATGAGCGGTAAAGTCGGACTCAGCTGGGTTCGAAGTGAGGACGTAAAAGAACGGAAGAAATACAATAAAATATATTTTATTTGAGTCTGCCGTATCGATGTCCACTTCCATTCTGTAGAAGTTTATAAAAGCAGCAATCAAGTCTTCGAGAAACAATTTCATCGACCTCGCAAATTTCGGACTTGTGCCAATTTAAAGGAATCTTAACAAAAACTGAGTGATGGGTGGTAAGATCGATAGAGTGACGGGGGAAAATGCTTAGCGGCGTTTCGTCTACTTTTACGTTCGGAGTTCTAACTCTGCCGAGGCCGATTTTGTCTTTCATCGTTTCGGGGTCGATTAAATACCAGTTACGCACTGGGGTCGATATAATCGGCTTATCTCCACCCTAAAAATTTCAGGCCTTGCGTCTTTAGTTGAAAATATTATTATTATTATTATTATATTGGGAAGCACTCCGTCGGTTACGACGATGAGGGTTCCGGTTGATCCGAATCAACGGAACAGCCTGCTCGTGAAATTAACGTGTAAGTGGCTGAGCACTCCACAGACACGTGTACCCTTAACGTAGTTCTCGGGGATATTCATCGTGACACAGAGAGTGACAAGACCGGCCCCTTGAAATAAAGGTACAACAGAAACAGGAAGTAAGAGTGAGAGAAAGTTGTGGTGAAAGAGTACAGCAGGGATCACCACCATCCCTGCCGGAGCCTCGTGGAACTTTAGGTGTTTTCGCTCAATAAACACTCACAACGCCCGGTCTGGGAATCGAAACCGCGATCCTATGACCGCGAGTCCGCTGCCCTAACCACTGGGCCATTGCGCCTCCACTATTATTATTACTATTATTTTTTTATTATTATTATTACTATTATCATTATTATTATTATTATTATTATTATTATTATTATTATTATTATCATTATTATTATTATTATTATTATTATTATTATTATTATTATTATTATTATTATTATTATTATTATTATTATTATTATGAAGTTGGCGAGCGGGCAGAACTGTTAATACCTCGAACAAAATGAGAACCCAAAATTGCTGGCCTTGTGCTAAAATTTCAGACAAATGCAGTGTCTGACATAGATACCGATCCCAGGTTTGGGGGGTGGCGGGTGGCAATGCATAATCGATTTTGTTGATCTCAGTACTTGACAGGTTCCACAGTGCATGGACCGCGGGAAGATGATCTTGGCGCCATTTGAACTTGGAGTTCAAAAGGCTTCAACTAATACTGCATTGTGTTTTATCCGTCTTTCTGACGATTCCGCTAATTCGCCGTTCTACAACAGTCACTAACTTGCATTATTTAACATGACATTACCAAACCCAGTAACGCAAAACCTGTATTACTAACATGTAAACCAGTTTGTTTGGGCTTTTAACTTTAGGGAACCGGTTTTGAGTAGGGAGTAGGGACGGGGATGGAATGTATTAGGAACAAAATACTAAACGTTTCATATTGCGAAACGTTTACTTATCTCTGGATACTTTCAATGTTTCTAACATTCCTGTTAGAATGGTTCATATTCGGGTACACCTTGAACACTCCTTAACAACAACAAGAATAATAATAATCATCATCATCGTCAACATCATCATCATCATCATCATCATCGTCGTCATCATCATCATCATCGTCGTCATCATTATGACTGAATTTGCTATTATAAGTATTAAATGTTGATAAGAATTTCGCTTCTGTTGCAAATATTTTTCTGGTTGTTTGAAGTTATATATTTTGAGGAAGGTTCTTGGTAGGAAGGTTCTGGAATGAGAGAATCAGATTTAAGAGAAAACAAACCTGTCACATTCAATCGGAGAAAATATTTGACTATATTAAGTGTGCGTCAACTTCAGCGTTAATTTCTTTCTATCTGTCTTCCTTTCTTTTCTTTCTTTTCCTTTCTTTCTTTCGTTTCTTAATAGCTGTTATTTTATTTACATAAATGCAGACAAGGCGTGTAAAACGCTTAATTGTTACAAACGAAAAGCTTTTCCCCTCTTTAAAAGTTTGGCAATCCAAGAAGCGGTCCTGCTGCGCAAACATCTTAGTACATGCACCTACACAACCGTATTCTTGTATTCTTTTATTTTTTTTTATTTGTGTCAGTCATTTGACTGAGGCCATGCTGGAGCACCTCGTTGAAAGCCTTTTAGTCGAATAAATCGACACCGGGACTTATTTATACAGCATCGGACACTTTTGCCGAAATGCTAAATTACGGGGACGTCAATACACCAACACCGGTTGTCAAATAGTGATGAGAGAAAAAACACAGACACAAAGACATGGACAGGTTGATCTATAATTACGTATGTATACGACGGGCTTCTTTCAGTCTCCGTC
>NW_021833477.1:20000-28790 GCF_006345805.1 Octopus sinensis | reverse complement strand
GTGTATGATATCGCCTACTCCTACTACTTCTGTTGACCCTCCTACCATACAACCACACACACACGCGCGTTTAAAATACCCACATACACACAGAAACACACAAATACATACATACACACACACACACGCGCGCGTTTAAAATACCCACATACACACACAAACATGTACATTATATATTTGTGTATTAAACGTGTGTGTGTGATGAACTAAAAACTGCCAAACACCACAAGGGCACTCTCACTCGTGACTGTTACGTCATATACTAATACCGAAGGAGTGGGCAAAGTAATTAAACAAATGTAAATCTATTAAATATTTCACGCGCCAAACATTATTTGTGAATTTGTCCAATAAACAATGAATTTTATTGATCAATTTAATTGACTAATCCATCCAATGTCAATTTTATAAATGACCGTTCGTTTTTATTTCTTTACAGATTTCACTCGCACGAATCCTTCTGTGCGCTCTGAAGTCGGTTTGTCACTTGGAGATCGTCATTTAAGAAAAAAACTCTCAAGATGTTTATCTACCTGTTGGCCCTCGTTGTTATCTTATCTATGGCCTACTACAAACGCTTTTGTTACAGAAGAAGGTAAGTTACTAATTAATCAAACACTTTCAATTAATCAATCGCTCTTTCATTAATTTAATTGAATATATATATTACATGTGTGTGTAGTATATGATCGTACAAGAAACGCACGGGGATCTTTTCGGTTTGAACGGCAGTTTTTTCTAGCGGTGTCATGTGAAATTGTCACCCATAATTATGACCCTAGTATCGATCTATTGCATTTCAATCTGTTTTGGGGTTAGTTAGGGGGGGAAGGGTGTCTTTTTTTCTTCAGAAATGTAAATAAACCCAATCTGTTTCTTAAACGAGGGACATATTCATAAGGCACAGAATGTTTTTTCACCTCAATGGACGTCATTGATTGGTTGAAATTGCAGAAATTGAAGAAAATAAACGACAAATATCTTACAGACTATAGAATTTTCTCAGTAAAGCCAAGAGAAAAAGATGTTTTATAAACACATTCTACCAGTATGCGAAGTTTAAAAGTGTTTACGTAACTCCAGTTCCTTTGTCATACAATTTCCATATCCACGCCCTGTACATATCGACTTCCAACAAACGCGTTTGAGAATCGCTGTACTCGAAAATAATCAAAGTGTGCACACACACACATACACACGCACCGATATATTAACTTCATAAGGATTCGAATACAAAATAAGACTAATTCACATGTATTGAGTACTACTTCTTGCTACAATAATTTACTTTCCTATTTTATTTTTGTAATGATCTCGTTTCTTAATTTCTTAATTATTCTATTAATTTTTTTTTTCCTCCAGGCGGAAGGGTGAACCCCCAATTGTCCCCGGTCACATGATATGGGGAAACGGTGAGCAGTTCAAGAACGATGCCATTAAATTCTTACACGATAGCCAAAAGAACCATGGCGACATTTTCACTATCCGATTCTTTCATCAGCGGTTGACGATCATCGCCGACCCGCACAGCGTGGAGGCTATGAGCCGTGAAAAGTGTTTCGATTTCGACCCGATCCAGAAGCAGGTTAACATGAACGTCTTCAGTTTCGTCCTTGTCAATGCCCGTAAAATGATCAAGGAGGCTGGAAAACGCGTCCGGGGTTCTCACTTGGTCACAGAAATGCGACGGTATGCGGTCCATTTAGACGAGGCCTTTAACAAAGTCTCGCAGGGTAACAACAACAAGAACAACGGCTGCATTAAGAATGATGAAGATAGCAACAACAACACTGACAAAAGCAATGCTCTTGTCAACAACAACAACAACAACAACGATGCCAAGAGCCACTGTCAGGAAACTGACGGACTCAGAAAGTTCGTTTCCAAAACGAATTTCGCAGCCATGTTTTACACGATTTTCGGTCGCAGTGACGATCAGGTTTTTGAACCGCAAACCGTCTATCATTGTTTCGATGTATTCCACCGTTATTTCAACTACCTCTGGCTTGGCTTGCCCATCAAACTATTTCCAAAAGCCATCGAAGCCCTCACCGTTCTCTGCAAACAACCGTCTTCCAAGAAAATTCTCGCCCGTGAAGATTTATCCGACTATATACGCTACTCTACTGAATTTATGCTTGCTCATGGCCAATCAGAACAAGATATTATGGGTCACAACTTGGTCTATTTACACGTCAACTACAACACATTTCGTCTGTCTTTCTGGAATATGTATTTCCTGCTAAGCCACAGAGAAGCTTACGATGCACTTAAAAACGAAGTTTCCGGTATGATTCGCAAAAAAATGGAGTCACGTGCTAGTGACGAAACTGGGCCTGTTGTCTTCAGCATTAAAGAAATCGAAGAAATGCCAGTTCTCGGTAAGTACTTTTGAATTTACGGTGCATTGTGGGTAAATTCTTGTGTGTATGTTTTTAGTGCTTTCCAAGTCTTCCGAACAGTCTGGGTTGCCACGTGTCTTGTATTTTATTTGATCCCTTCACTGGACTTGCGGCCATGCTGAGGACACCCACCGCCTTGAATGGGTTGGTCGGACAAATCGACCCCAGTTGCGTGTTTCTTGTACCTTATTTTATCGGTCACGTTTTGCCGAACAGCGAGGTTAACAAGAACATGAACAAACATGCACGATGGGCTTCTTCATAGTTTCTGTCTACCAATTTCACTCGCAAGGCACTGATCGTCAGCCTCAAGGCAATATAGTAGACACTTTTACCCAGGTGCGAGGCAACGGGATTGAACCTGAAATCACGTAGCTACAAAGCGTCCGAATATGATTTTATTTCTGCTGCGCATTTTCTCGTAGGTACGCATGTGTATGTATGTTTGTGAACAATCCGCCTAATGTTTCGCACTGGTGTGATTAAGTTAGGCATGTGTGTGTGTTTGTGAACAATCCGCCTAATGTTTCGCACCGGTGTGATTAAGTTAGTAATTATCTTTTGTTTCGAACGTAACAAGTCTCTTATTTCGTTCGAATGCCAACCCTAAACTCATATTGATAATTTTCTTTTGTCTCTTTCCCTTACAGACAGCATCAACAGCGAGACCTTACGATTGTGCAGTGGAGTTTTCATGGTACGTTACGTCAACGAGGACTGCAATTTCAAAATGAACAACGGTCAAACGTTTCTTGTCCGAAAAGGTGACAGAGTCGCTGTTTATCCACCAGCCATTCATAAAGACCCTGAAATCTTTGAAGATCCTATGGTATGTTTTCAATATTTTCTTTTATCTTTTACACCTCCTTCAAGGACTTAGTTAGACAGATCTTCCCTAGTATATCTAAAAATGTGGTGGCGCAATGGCCCAGTGGTTAGGGCAGCGGACTCGCGGTCGTAGGATCGCGGTTTTGATTCCCAGACAGGGCGTTGTGAGTGTTTATTGAGAGAAAACACCTAAAAGCTTCACGAGTCTCCAGCAGGGGGTGGTGGCGATCCCTGCTGTACTCTTTCACCACTCTTTCTTCTGTTGGCCTGCTCGCTTAGCCAGCGGGGTGGCGTCATTCGAAGGCTAAAACAATGCGAACGCATTGTGACCAGCGATGTGTAACTACATCTGATGGACTGGTCGGTCACGTGATCACGTGATATCTAAAAATAAAGATAGAAACCCTGGGACTTTTTTCTCTTAAGGACCTTTTGCCGTGTATCATACTTAAAGTATCATACTTAAAGTAAATACAGATTGACAAAACTCTGTTCTTCTCGAGTTGATCTCTCTTGTGGACGTACATTGTTAAAAACGGAGACAAATATATTAGTAGTATATTTCTCGTGCAGTAGCGATCGCGGTTTTGCTAATGAGAATTGAATTATATATGAAAGTATATATTTTGTACATGTATGTGTATATCTGTTTTATTAATTTTTTTCTTTCATTGTTTTTTCCAGGATTACAAATATGACCGCTTTGTCGATCAGAAGTTCTACAAGAATGGTAAACAGCTGAAGAATCCAATTATGACCTTTGGCACACTCTGCCCTGGCAAGCGTTACGCAATTCTCCAAGCCAAGTGGTACCTCGTAAGCCAAATAAACAAATTTGAAATGTACATTTGTAATGGACAGACGGCCGAACTTGATATCAGCTACCATGGACACGAAATCCTTCCACCAGTCAAAGACATAGATATCCAGTTCCGATGTCGCGAAAATTACCAAGAGATTACTATGCACTAACCAAAAAAAAAAAAAAAAAAATTGCAGGAACCAGAAAACAAACAAAACCACCCCCAAATTAAAAAAAAAAAACACACATACACAAGACAAAAAAAAAATACTAAATCAAAAAAAAAAACAATGAGAGGAAATAATAAAGGAAAATAAAGACGATGAGAAACAAAAACTTTGAGAGAAAGAGAGAGAGAGAGAGAGGAAGGAAAGAAAAGGATAAAAGAATTGAACTTGATACAATTTGATAGGTGATCGAAGATGGGGCGGGGAAGGAGGAATAGAGGGGAAACTTTTTTTTTTTGTGAAGAGAAAAAGGAAAATTGAAGACATTTTGATCCATCCATTATTTTTTATCATGCAATCAGTCTTGCATATCGATGCTTTCTATCGATCTTTCTATCTACCATCCGTTTCTATTTATCTATATCGCCCTCTCTTATCTTTATCTAGCTATCCCGACTGACAACCTATATATATATATATCTACTCTGTTCGTTAATCCACGTTAATCCATCCATCCATTCATTTCTCTGGTCATTATCGTTAGATGCACGTGTGTATACACACACACAAACATAACATACACCCTTCCACATAGCTGTATTTTTTTTTCATACTCTGATTGGTGCATCCATCCGCTCGCCATTTATCCATCCAATATATCTCCCCATATAAAATGGCAAATCTAAACAGCTATGTCCCTATATTTATTTAAACGTAATCTTAACAAAAGGTTCTTAATTTTTACACTATTTAATTTCTATACATTTTTTAAAAAGAAATAATTAATTTTACAAGCGCATATACCATATTTATTAAATAACATTTTTTACAGAAATGAGCCAGACGGCTAATTTTCTATACTATTTTATTTTAATTATTTATTTTTATTTTGAAGACTCGAATGTCTATAAAGAGGGGGGAAATCTGTGACAGAGTTTCAATTCTTCACATGACGAGTTCATCGGGAGACAAAAACGATAGTTATATTTATATCAAAATCAAACGATAATATATAATAATTTGATATCTACAAGTAAATTATAATTACATATCTATTTTTATGTGATAAATTACTATTATTATAATTATATTATTATTATTATTATTTACTATTTTCAAATCCTACAGGGATTTTGAAAATCATATTTAATTCATACACAGATTAACTATAGATGTGTGTATGCATATATATATATATATATATATATATATATATATATATATATATATATATATATATATTGTGGGAACCGAACCCTTTGAAAGGAAATCGATTATTATTATTATTATTATCGTATGAGACCAGTATGATTTTTACTTGTGTGGGTGAAATGCTAACCCACACTACTTTTAAGGAAAGCTATTAGTACCGTCCTAAAATATAGACGCTTTGTATTTGTGGGAGCGTATTTACATATATATATATCTATATATTATACATTATATTTATGTGTGTGTGTGTGTGCTGAAGGGTCCCGAAAACTTCATATCTCCTCAAAATCTTTACATTCATCCCACTATTTATATATATATACGATAATTTCCATTATTAAATTTTTTTTTTGTTTTCATCCGCCAATAACTCCACCCCATCCTTCTCTTGTCTGTCTGTTTTCCACCAGTTATTTTTGATTCATTCAGCAGCCATTTTATTTATTTTTTATATAGATTTTCTTTTAATATTTGTTAAACTTTTTTAGCGAATATTTTTTTTTCTATTTAAAAAAAAATTGGGGGGGGGGGCTCGGCCAGCTTTTGTTTGTGCGGAGCTTTTAAGAACCGCATTATATTTAATATACACTCAGACAGACAGCACAATGTCTCTCTTGCATGTATGTATAATATATAATATATATATATATATATATATACATATATATATATATACACATGCAGTAGTAATTTGAATTATCACGGCTGAGTTTCAAGTTGGTTTGGGGGCGGGGTGTATTTATAGAGTTTTTAAATTGTGTGTAATTTACAGGAATGGAGCATCAGGAGTTGTGAACCTATTATCTGATGCTGGAATTAAAAAAAAAACAAAAACTAAAGAAACACTTCGTTGTCAGTCTCTAGCTATCTAACCCTATCCCTATTTCACATCTACATCTATCTCGCATCTATTGTGTCGACTGTATTACTATCATCAACTACGTCTTCAATTCGACGCCTTTTTCTCTGATTGAAAAAAAATTTTTTTGTATCATTTTAGTGGAGTACATTCGCCATTTTTACTCCCAGTATATATATATATATATATATATATATGTATATATATAATATATATATATATATACACATACGTAGTATGTATTTATCTATTTATTAATTTATTCCTTATATTTATTTAAGACAATAAAATTTGAAAAATATTTTGTAATAATAATAATATTCAAATGAAAAACATTTTTTGTGTCCTTTCTTTTTTTTTTCGTAATGGAATTAATTATACTTAAAGACAGAAAAAATTGTAGAGAATTCAAGAATAATTTTCGTGAGTGATAAAATGATAATTAAATGAATTAGCGATAATATCAATGTCCAGTCTCCTAATTCATTCGTCCTCTCTTTCCTTATTTTTTCCTCACCATTCCTCTCTCTCTCTCTCTCTCTCGCTCTAGTTCAAGAAAATCACAAGAACGGTTAAATAACTAAAGCTTCTGAACGCAAAGAAAGGAGACTTGCTATGTCGTCGTAGAATCCATAATTTATATATGTGCATATATATATATATATAAAGGAGACTTGCTATGTCGTCGTAGAATCCATAATTTATATACGTGTGTATATATATATATATATATATATATATATATATAAAGGAGACTTGCTATGTCGTCGTAGAATCCATAATTTATATATGTATTTATATATATAAAGGAGACTTGCTATGTCGTCGTAGAATCCATAATTTATATATGTATATATATATTATATATAAAGGAGACTTGCTATGTCGTCGTAGAATCCATAATTTATATATGTGTATATATATATATATATATATATATAAGGAGACTTGCTTGTCGTCGTAGAATCCATAATTTATATATGTTATATATATATATAAAGGAGACTTGCTATGTCGTCGTAGAATCCATAATTTATATATTGTATATATATATATTATATATATATGTATATATAAAGGAGACTTGCTATGTCGTCGTAGAATCCATATTTATATATATGTATATAATATATATATATATTATATATATATATATATATATAAAGGAGACTTGCTATGTCGTCGTAGAATCAATAATTTATATATGTATATATATATATAAGGAGACTTGCTATGTCGTCGTAGATCCATAATTTATATATATATATATATATATATATTATATATATATGTGCTACAGTACATATTTCCAACACCTAAATTATGGAGGTAAGAAGCGAAATGTGAAAAGAAAATTTGTGTGTAGTCGTTTTTGAACTGTAACCATAAATCTTGAAAACGGTCTTAAAAGTATTTCGTTGGTAAATTGATTAACGCAGTTATTAATTAATCACGGATTGTCGTTCGTTGTCTGTCTATCGAGATGGAAAGAAGGAAAAAAAAGCATAAACCGAGAACAAAAAGAAAAAAAAAGCGACTAACAAAAAAGTCCAATACAAACGAAAAAACTTTTCACATTTTTACCTTCAAAAAAAAAATTTTTTTTTTTTTTGTAAGGTTACTTCCTTGTTTCGAAAGTTTAGTGTTTATGCTTACTATGTATATTAATAATATAAAATCACACGTAATACACACACGTACACACTATATATATATATATAATATATATATATATATATATATATTATATATATATATATATAATATTATATATATATATATTATAGAATACATCTATTGCTGATTGAATCAGATATAATTAAAAAGATTCAATTTTTAATTAAGCGTGGCTAAAAAGCAAAACTTAAACTAGAGCGAAGAAAATTATTTCCTTCCTTTTTCGCTCCTCATTCATTCGTATATCATTTTTTTTAATTTAAAAATTATAATTTATTTTTTAAAAAATCTTCATAATTTATTTCAAATTGGAATTTTTTTATACATATATATTTTTTATTTGTAAAAAAAAACATTTTAAAAGCTATTAATTTATGTTAATTTATTTTTAATTTTTTAAACCCATTTTTTGTCATTTTTTCAAACCAAAAGAATAAACTACAAGGCACCCACCACACTAACAACAAAAAATTGTATATAAGAACACACAAGTTGCATTTTTTAAACCATTCATATACAAATCATCCTTTAAAATTTAGGGGACAGGAATAAGGTTGTGATTCTTACCCTCTTCCCTGTTCAAACTCAACCTTCTCCTCGCAAAAGAAAGTATGTATGTATATATAAGTATGTATGTAGTTGTATATAATAATAATATGAATGTACGTGAATGTATATAAATATATATGTACACATGTCTCTCACTCTGTTTTGTCTTCATTTTATTATTTTTATTATTATTATTATTATTATTATTATAAGGCAAGCTGGCAGAATCGTTAGAACGCCGGAGAAAACGCTTAAGTGGTATCTCAACCGGCTTTAAGGTTCTGACTTAAAATT
>NW_021833477.1:0-15000 GCF_006345805.1 Octopus sinensis | reverse complement strand
ATCCGCAACCCGGACGGAGAAAGCCCCTCTCCTTCGATTGAGATGGAATCGTCGCAGATAGAGCTTTTCGGAGGCGGCGAGCTGGCAGAAACGTTAGCACGCCGGGCGAAATGCGTAGCCGTATTTCGTCTGTTCCGAGTTCAAATTCAGCCGAGGTCGACTCTGCCTTTCATCCTTTCGGGGTCGATAAATTAAGTACCAGCTACGCACTGGGGTCGATGTAATCGACTCAATCCCTTTGTCTGTCTTTGCTTGTCCCCTCTGTGTTTAGCCCCTTGTGGGTAGTAAAGACATACATCTTCCCTTAAATGTAATATATCTTATGTTCGAACTGTTGAAACCCCGTTGGCTTCCAGGACAAGGTAGCTAATACTATTGGAGTTAACTACGCCCCGGGAAAAGAGACTGGAGGTGATACAAAAAAGGTTAGTGGAGGACTGCTTCAAGAGTGGCGGTGGAGAACGAAATGTTTGCATATTACAGGAGTAAGGAGAGTGACATAAAGGTTGCTGATTAAGCGCTTAAGCGAGGGCCTCTTTAGCTCAATAATCCTAGATCACGTCTGCTAGATACGGATGTATATTGCAAGATCCGAAGCACCTTGAGATCATAGGATTTGTAAAAGAGACAATCAACGAGTAACAAGTTAAGTTAAGTTAAGTTAATTTTTTGGCTCAAAAAGCAAAAAGCAAGGCCATGTAGGGAGACATGGAGTTATGTACAGGGTGGGTGGTCATACAAAGAGTTCAGGCCATTTCTGGTCAAGAGAGACTTTGAACCGAGCGGTCGTCAGCATCTTCACTATCTCGTCCGGCAGCTTATTCCACGGATCCGCAACCCGGACGGAGAAAGCCCCTCTCCTTCGATTGAGATGAAATCGTCGCAGATAGAGCTTTTCGGAATGACCCCGCAGCCGACGCTCTGGAGCAGGAGTGAAGAACAGCTCTTTCGAGAGGTTACACTTTCCGTTTATGATGTGAGCAAGAATGAGATCACCACGGCGTCGTCGTTTTTCTAGAGAATAAAGGTCGAGCGTCTTCAGCCTTTCTTCATAAGACAAATGCTTGAGACCACGCATCTGTTGATGTATTTTGGACAACATGGTTGTTCACTTGCTACGCATTTTTGAAAATTAGGATTTAAAGCAGGGGTTCTCAACCAGGGTCCATATGGCACAGAGGGTCCATATAAGATTTTAGGGGATTTACACAACGAAATAGTACATAGGCGATCTACAATTGTGTTTGAAGGTCTCCTGACAAAATTTCACTTTAGATGTATGTATTGGTCTGTATTGCAAGAAACAGCTGGGTTTCTTTCTCTAACATTTTCCATAGTTCAACCTACACAAGTTAATGGGTGAGAAACAAAATAGGAATTTTGAAAGAAGTTTCTATAAAACTAGTTTTTAAATATTGAATGGCTATATAGGTCGACTAGAATGAAAGAGTAATCAAAGGGGCCCACAAGTAAAAAAAGATGTTTGGGAACCCCTGCTTTAGATGTATGTATTGGTTATGTATTGCAAGAAACAGATGGGTTTCTTTCTCTAACATTTTACATTGTTCCACCTACACCCTTTTGTTACCCTATTTCTGTTGAGATGCTCTGTGTTTCTTTCAATTAATTTTAAACATAAAGAATTTAGTAAAATAACTTAGTTATCATTAAGCTAGTGTTAGGAACATAAATTGTGACTAAGGTTTGGTGGAAGATTTTAAAACAAGGCATTTGTACTACAGAGCCAGAGGTGGTTTCAGCCGGATTGGTAACGAAAGGGTTGTGAAAACCAAAATAGGGATTTTGAAAGAAGTTTCTATAGAACTAATTTTAAAACTTCGAATGGCTATTGGGGTCCACCAGATTAAGATAGTAATCAAAGGGGTCCATAGGTAAAAGAAATGATTGAGAACTCTTGGTTTAAAGTATAAATTACATTAAAATGTCTACAAAATGTTCAAATATTACGAAACATTTACAAATAAGCCAGAGAAATTCACGACTAGGCAAGGAAAATGACAATAATAAAACTAAGAGGAATAACAACGATAAAAAGAATGAATATAATCTTGATCATTAACGACTCGGGTGGAATACAAAATATTTAAAGTGGAATAATATACGAAAAATCGATCTGACATTAAAAAAAAATTTAAAGTTTTGCAATACAAATAACGGTATTAAAAATACCTTTATGGAACTAAAAGTATGTTAACAATTAACTTTACTTACATTATTAATATTACAATAATTTAAGAAGAATTCGTCAAATCAGGACATAGAATATGCATACTTCTAAATTACTGTCCTAAAAGCAGACGAGACAGAGCTTTTGATATCCATAAACCAAGAGAAAAAGATACGATACGAGAACTTCAGCCTTTCATGAAAAAATAAAAAAGCTAGCAGCGAACATGCTCTCTCTCTCTCTATCCGCTCAGTCGAAGTCGACTCTCGGTCACTCGTTGGATCAGCGTCCTCCAGTCAGTTCTATCCTGGGCCGCTTCTTTCAGACTGGCCATGTCCATTCCGGTATCACTCCTGATGGTGTCAAGCCAGTGGGTTCTTGGTCGGCCTCTTCCTCTCTTGCCATTGACCATTCCGTATACATATGTATATATCCGCTCAGTCGAAGTCGACTCTCGGTCACTCGTTGGATCAGTGTCCTCCAGTCAGTTCTATCTTGGGCCGCTTCTTTCAGACTGGCCATGTCCATTCCGGTATCACTCTTGATGGTGTCAAGCCAGCGGGTTCTTGGTCGGCCTCTTCCTCTCTTGCCACTGACCATTCCGTATATATATATATATATATATATATATATATATATATATCCGCTCAGTCGAAGTCGACTCTCGGTCACTCGTTGGATCAGTGTCCTCCAGTCAGTTCTATCCTGGGCCGCTTCTTTCAGATTGGCTATGTCCATTCCGGTATCACTCTTGATGGTGTCAAGCCAGCGGGTTCTTAGTCGGCCTCTTCCTCTCTTGCCACTGACCATTCCGAGTATGATGTCCTCCAGGGATTTTCTCCGCATAATATGACCAAAATATGCCAATCTATGCTTGGTGATCCTAGCTTCTAGCGACATTTTCGGCCTGATCTGCTTAAGAACTTCTCCATTGGTCGGCCTCTTCCTCTCTTGCCACTGACCATTCCGAGCATGATGTCCTTCTCCAGGGATTTTCTCCGCATATATAACCAATATATATATATATATATATATATATATATATATATATATATATATATATTTGAATAATGAAGGAGATAAATTTAATATTAATTTAGTCAATATCAATTTAAAACCAGTAGCCTAGCATACAAAAATCTGAAAAATCAGAGAAAATTTTAATACATGTGTATATTTAAAGAGCAAAAACCACTATGTGGTCAGCCGTATGCTAGAAGTAGATCACCTACGATCAAACTACAAAGAAAAGAATGTTCTCTAGAGGAAAATTCAGCGGACACCAGGACAATATGCGGGCAAGACAGATGAAAATTATATAAAAACACAGAATTACTCACAGACCGGCGGTTTCGCCTATTAACGAATGAATCACTTATGTAATCCAATTGCCCGTAGTCTCGTCAGTGTGATCGTTCCACAGGTAATGCAATTTGTAAAACTAACCATCAGTATTCCGTATAAAAACAGACACGTGCTTAGCTTCACCGATTACATTGGGGTTAATTTCAAATGTCTTAGTTCTGGCGCGCTAAAATTTATATATATATATGTTTGTTCCTTCTCGAACCACATCTGGCTCATAAGGGCCGGTTTGCCGGTTTCCTTGGTGTATAGGTTCCCCACCTGGACAGGACGTCGGTCCGTCGCAGGTGAGCTGCAAGATGCAAGATGAAAGAGTGAGAGAAAGTTGTGGCGAAAGAGTCAGCAGAAGTTCACCATTACCTTCTGCCAGAGCCGTGTAGAGCTTAGGTGTTCCGCTCATAAACACACACATCGCCCGGTCTGAGATTTGAACCCACGATCCCTCGACCGCGAGTCCGCTGCTCTAACCACTAGGCCATGTGCCTCCACTATATATATATATATATATATAATATATATATATATATATATATATATATACTCTTTTACTTGTTTCAGTCATTTGACTGTGGCCATGCTGGAGCACTGCCTTTAGTCGAGCACATCGACCGCAGGACTTGTTCTTTGTAAGCCTAGTACTTATTCTATTGGTCTCTTTTGCCAAACCGCTAAGTTACGGGGGCGTAAACACACCACCACACATACATATATATATATATACATATATACAATGGGCTTCTTTCAGTTTCCGTCTATCAAATCCAATCACAAGGCTTTGGTTGGTTCAAAGCTATAGTAGAGCTATATATATATATATATATATATGGTAAAGACCTCTCCTTGGGTATGAATGATCATAGAATATTCCCCTCCGAGGCACAAGTCTGGGTAAGGTTGTTTATAAAAGACCTGCAATCACCTATGCATATTCTCTCCATGCCAACACATCATACAGGAACCGAACTCACAATCATACAGGAACCGAACTCACAATCTCGTGATTGTGAGCGCGATGCTCTAATCCAGAGGATGCCACTTTAAGAGAGATTATTGCTTTGTACTTCTTAGGAATTAATAAATGTCTATCGTGTGGCAGTCCGAAAACTTCTGGAACGCATCTCATATATTAGGGCGTAAGTATTTTGTTTAGATATATTAGTGTGTCACGGTATTCGTGTGTCGTTGTATAAAGACGTGTTGGTGTGTATACATACATATATATATATATATATCACGTGACCGACCAGGCTATCAGATGTTGCTACACATTGTTGGTCACAATGTGTTTCGCATTGTTTTAGCCTTCGAATGAAGCCACCCCGCTGGCTAAGCGAGCAGGCCAACAGAAGAAAGAGTGAGAGAAACCTGTGGCGAAAGAGTACAGCAGGGATCGCCACCACTCCTGCAGGAGCCACTTGGAGCTTTAGGTGTTTTTGCTCAATAAACACTCACAACGCCCGGTCTGGGAATCGAAACCGCGATCCTACGACCGCGAGTCTGCTACCCTAACCACTGGGCCATTGCGCCTCCACACACACACACATATATATATATATATTTCAGTTTCCGTCTACCAAATCCACTCACAAGGCTTTGGTCGGCCCGAGGCTATAGCAGAAGACACTTGCCCAAGGTGCCACGCAGTGGACTGAACCCAGAACTGTGTGGTTGGTAAGCAAGCTACTTACCACACAGCACACTCCTGCGCCTATATATATATATATATATTATATATATTATATATAGATAGATAGATATATATATATATATGTATATATATATATATATATATATATTTGTGTGGTTGACGAGTCGGGGTGTATGAACAGGTAGGTGGGAGGTGCAGGTAAGTGTAATAGTTAAAACTAGTGTGTGTCAGAACTACAATTAATGTCGGTGATATTTAACCATCAACACCAACACGACTAAAACCACCACCACCACCAACACCAACAACAACACCACCAACACTGGACTTCATTATGTCTCGTGAAGGTCAAGCCTCGTCCTACTATCAACCTGTCTGTCTGTCTGTCTCGCTGACTTGCTGGCCTGCTTGGCTATCAGCCAGCTGACCAAAGATACAATTAACGACATACTATAATACAAAAAGGCGAAGACTTCGCTAGCATAATGGACGTAGTAAGCCAAGAAAATTTAATTTATCTTAATTACAGCCTAGCTTAATGAGGAGAACGTTCATTAGCTAAATGACTAACTCTGGTCAAAACAGGTAGGGGAGAAAACCCCTGATACTTCAAAATCAGTTAAAAAATCAACTATAAATGACTAACTCTGGTCAAAACAAGTAGGGGAGAAAACTCCTGATATTTCAAAATTAGTTAAAAATCAACTATAAATGATATATATATATATATATATATATATATACGACGGGCTTCTTTCAGTTTCCGTCTACCAGATCCACACACAAGGCTTTGGTTGGCCCGAGGCTATAGTAGAAGACACTTGACCAAGCCGCCACGCAGTGGGACTGAACCCGGAAGCATGTGGTTGGTAAGCAAGCTACTTGCCACGCCTGCGCCTATCCGTATTCTTCGTTGTCTGAATATCTCTGAATATCTCGAAATTCTTCGGAACGTTATTTGAATCTAGTTATGATTGATAAGGAATTACCTTGGACGTGTTTTCTGCTTGCATTTATTGGTGACTGATCGTTGGGTAGTGTTTACCAAATTCCTTTCAAACTAAGCGCTTTCTTGATGTCAGCCTGGGAGTTTTTAATCGCTTTCTTTCTTCTAATTATATATAGAATATAGGCGTGGCTGTGTGATAAGAAGCTTGCTCTCCAACCACATGGTTCCGGGTTCAGTCCCACTGCGTGGCACCTTGGGCAAGTGCATTCTGCTAGAGACTCGGGCAAATCAAAGCCCTGTGGGTGGATTTGGCAGACGGAAACTGAAAGAAGCCTGTCGTATATATGTATATATATTTGTTCGTCTGTGTTTATACCCCCACCATCGCTTGACAACTGATGTTGGTGTGCTTACGTACCTGTAACTTAGCGGTTCGACAAATGAGACTGACAGAACAAGTGCTAGGCCTACAAAAAATACGTCCTCGGGTCGATTTGTTCGACTAAAGGCGGTGCTCCAGCATGCCCGCAATCAAATGATTGAAACAAGTAAAATAATAATAGTAATAATTATTATTACTACTATTATTATTATTATTATTATTATTATCATCATCAAATGTATGTGCATTAGTACGCGCAAGTACGTCATAATAATAATAATAATAATAATAATAATGCCTCCTTATTGATATGACTGTCCCAATCGATATAAACGTATCTGTCAAGACCTACCAAAAACTGAGCAAATATAAAGATCTTGAAATAGAAATCAGCAAAATGTGGAACCTAAAGACTAAAACAATACCTGTTGTCAGAGATGCCCTGGGAATGATCGCGAAAGGGGGTGATTGCTACCTAACTCAGATACCAGGAAACCCCAAAATGGCAGAAATTCAAAAGATAGTGCTCATGGGAACTGCTCATATCATACGCAAAATACTTTCTATGTAATCTCAAGGTTTAAAACAAACATAATTTTCGGATGTTTTTTTAGACATTCACTAGTACAACACCAACAAAAAACCCAAATATATGGCACACTAGGCATAACAACAACATGAACTTCAACCTGTTGTCTCTTGAGGTCTCTGGGTGAGACTTGGAGCCAACTTGTACAAATATAAAGCAAAAGTCAAACATAAAATAATAATAATAATAATGATAATCCTTTCTACCATAGGCACAAGGCTAGAAATTTGGAGGAGGGAGACAGTCGATCACATCAACTCCAGTACTCAAATGGTACTTAATTTATCGACGAAAGGTGAAGTCGACCACGGCGGAATTTGAACTCAGAACGTATATATATATATATATGTATGTATATATATTGATTCTTTTACTTGTTTTAGATATTTGACAGCGGCCCTGCTGGAGTACCGCGTTTAGACGAAGAAATCGACCTCAGAACTTATTCTTTGTAAGCCTAGTACTTAGTCTACCAGTCTCTTTGCCGAACCGCTAAGTTACAGGAATATAAACACACCAACATCGGTTGTCAAGCGATATTGGGGGACAAACACAAACACATATATATATATATATACGACAGACTTCTTTCAGTTTCTGTCTTCCAAATCCACTGACAAGGCTTTAGTCGGCCCGGGGCTATAGCAGAAGACACTTGCCCAAGATGCCATGCAGTGGGACTGAACCCGGAACCATGTGGTTGATAAGCAAGCTACTTACCACACAGCCACTCCTATGCCTATTTATATATATATATATGATGGGCTTCTTTCAGTTTCCGTCTACCAAATCCACTCACAAGGCTTTGGTCGGCCCGAGGCTATAGTAGAAGACAATTGCCCAAAGTGCCACGCAGTGGGACTGAACCCGGAACCATGTGGTTGATAAGCAAGCTACTTACCACACACACCCTCCCATGTATGTTTATGCCAGGTACATCTTCGGAAACGAATCTGCACCTTCTTGGAGTTAAAAACTCGAAGACTACCAACCCCACAAGTTCCACATCTCATCAGCTCCAGCGCAACCATCACCAAAACTAGAATAACATCATTACTCTCTACAGCAGTGGTTTTCAATCAGGGTTCCGCGGAACCTTAGGGTTCTGCCAGTACAGTCCAGGGGTTCCGTTACAAAACTGCTAAAATTGGCAGTAATTTTTCATTCTCCTGTGCAGATATACTCTTTTTACTCTTTTACTCTTTTTACTTGTTTCAGTCATTATACTGCGGCCATGCTGGAGCACCGCCTTTAGTCGAGCAAATCGACCCCGGGACTTATTCGTTGTAAGCCCAGTACTTATTCTATCGGTCTCTTTTTGCCGAACAGCTAAGTGACGGGGACGTAAACACACCAGCATCGGTTGTCAAGCAATGCTAGGGGGACAAACACAGACGCACAAACACACACACACACATATACACATATATACGACAGGCTTCTTTCAGTTTCCGTCTACCAAATCCACTCACAAGGCATTGGTCGGCCCGGGGCTATAGCAGAAGACACTTGTCCAAGATGCCACGCAGTGGGAATGAACCCGGAACCATGTGGTTGGTTAGCAAGCTACTTACCACACAGCCACTCCTGCGCCTATGTGTGCATAAGACAATTAAATGATTGCACAGGGATTCCTCGAGCCAGTGGAATGTTTCCTTGGGGTTCCGCTCCAACAAAAAGTTTGGAAAGCACTGCTCTATAGCGACACCACCACGGCCCGATCCCCACCCTCGTAGTGTCTAGTTAGTGTCCACCAAACGAGGTCAAAGTTTACAAACCTTTGCTCCGGCTGTTGGTGTTTTGTTTTACCGCCTTTCATTGACAAACGACATGGCGAGAAAATTGTTTCAAGGCTGTCGGAGTATTAAAGAGAAGGGGGAAGGGAGGGGGAAGGGTGAAAGAGAGAGAGACGGGGAAGAGAGAGAGGAGGAAGAGAGAGAAAGAGGGGGAAGAAAGAGGGGGAAGACAGAGGAGGAAGAGAGACTAGAGTGGATGATAGAGTCGGATGAAGATAGGGGGAAGGAGTGAAAGAGAGAGGGGAAGAGAGAGAGGAGGACGAGAGAGTGGGGTGGAAGAGATAGTCGGTGGGAGAGAGAGGGAGGGAGTGAAAGAGAGAGAAGGGGGAAGGGAGTGAAAGAGAGAGAGGGGGAAGGGAGTGAAAGAGAGAGGGGAGAGAGAGGGGGGAGAGAGAGAGGGGAGAGAGAGAGAGGAGGAAGAGAGACGGGGTGGAAGAGAGAGAAAGAAAGCGTCGGAGGGTCGGAGGGGGAAGGAGAAGATAGAGAAAGAAACGGTGAGAGAGCGGTAGAAAGAGAGAAGGAAGAGGGAGACTGGGGGAGGTGTAGGTTGGAAGGAGGGGGAGAGAAAGAGAGCGGGAGCAAGAGGATGGGAGAGAGAGATGATGACAAGAGGGAGAGGGAAAGAGGGGTAGAAGGAGAGAACGGGAAGGGAGATGGAGGAGAGCTAGAGAGAAAGAGAGAGAGAGAAGGAGAGAGGGGGAGAGAGCAAGAGTAAGAGGGAAGGAAAGATAAGGAAAGAGAGAGAGATGGAGAGAGAGAGCAAGAGTAAGAGGGAGAGAAAGATATGGAAAGAGGGGGAGAACAAGGACTGCGTTATAGTACCATACCTGTAACTACTACCACACTACGCCACCCCCCACCACTATCACTCATAGTCTGGTTTTCCGTCGGTTGCGACGACGAGGGTTCCAGTTGATCCGTTGAATGGAAAAATCCTACTTGTGAAATTAACGTGCAACTGGCTGAGTACTCCACAGACACGTGTACCCCTAATGTAGTTCTCAGGGAGATTCAGCTCGACACAGAGTGTGACGAGGTTGGCCCCTTTGAATTACTGGTACAAATCATTTTTGCCAGCTGAAGGGACTGGATCTACGTGAAATAAAGTGTCTTGCTCAAGGACAGAAGGCATCGCTGGGAATTGACCTTAGGACCTTACGTTCGTGAGCTTAATACCCTAACCACTAAGCCACGTGCTTTCACCATGAATGACTACCACTACAACCAACACCAACGCCACAACAACCATCATCGCTACAACAACTACTACTACTTTCACCACCACCACTACTACTACTACTTTCACCACCACCACTACTACTACTACTTTCACCACCACCACTACTACTACTACTACTTCACCACCACCACTACTACTACTACTACTACTTTCACCACCACCACTACTACTACTACTACTACTTTCACCACCACCACTACTACTACTACTACTACTACTTTCACCACCACCACCACTACTACTACTACTACTTTCACCACCACCACTACTACTACTACTTTCACCACCACCACTACTACTACTACTACTTTCACCACCACTACTACTACTACTACTTTCACCACTATCAGCACCACCACCATCATCAGAAGCAGCAGCACCACCACCAAAACCACAATCACTACAACCACCACCACCGACACTACTACCACTACATAAACCCACGTGGTTGTCTCGATCTTGTCACATGATCTGAACTTGAAACAGTGACCAAATCTCCCCAACTCGTTTTCAAAAGAACAATATCCAATGGATATTGTAGTCACATGATCTAATGGGATGGTCATGGTCGGACTGCCTGATTATATGCTTGTCACATCATAGCTCACAACTGCTGTCCGTCACCACAAAATCACACGTGACCACTACACTTTAACATAGTCGCCTTCAGCACACGTGACCACCATCAGCCCATCATACCAACCACCTCAACCCCTGCTGCTGCTGCTGCTGCTGCTACTACTACCCCACACCGCTATTACTACTACTACTGCTATCACCACCACCATCACTAATACTACTACTACTAATTCTGCTACTACTACTTTCACCACTCTCACCCCTGCTGCTGCTACTACTATTACTACTACTACTGCTACCACCACTATCAGCACTATCACCACTACTACTACTTTCACCACCACCACCACAACTACTACTAACAACAACACTGCCACCACCACAAATACAACTACCCCTAAAACTATTTCTATTACCACCACCTTCATCCTCAAAATTATTACCACACCCCACCAGAATCAGTAGCACCACCACCATCACCACCGCCGCCACTATCAACAACTATAACACTCACTACCACCACCATCACTAGCCATCCCACACACACACACACACACACTATCATCACCACCACCACCGCCGCCACCTGCGCCAGCAAAATCAACAACAACAACAACAATGCTACCATCACC
Organism: Octopus sinensis; assembly: GCF_006345805.1. Taxonomy (NCBI): domain Eukaryota; kingdom Metazoa; phylum Mollusca; class Cephalopoda; order Octopoda; family Octopodidae; genus Octopus; species Octopus sinensis. The sequence goes on along the minus strand of NW_021833477.1, from coordinate 3,632 downwards.
AGCACCAACGCCACTATCAGTAGCACCTGGACAATACGCTACCTCACACCACTACCACCACCACCACCGACGCCTCTACTGCCCGTGCCGCCTCCGCCGCTGTGGCCACTACTTATGCACTACTCATTAGCGTCGCTAGATTTTCTTTTACTAGTTTCAGTCATTAGACTGTGGCCATGCTGGGGCAACGCCTTGTATATTTTTTAGAATTTTTTTCTTTTTTTCTTGTTTAGTTTTGCTTTTCATTTTTTAAGCTTGGTATTTATTCTATCGGTCTCTCTTGATATACCGCTAATTTACGGAAACGTAAACACACCAACACCGGTTGTCAAGCGGAGATAGGTGGGTCACAGACAGACATACAATATCAAACACACACAGATATAAATACATGTACACACACACACACACTATATATATGCAGCAACACCCCACACGTACCCATCGATGTTCGTGTGCAGCAACTGTACCAAGGACTGTCACTCTAGAATTGGACTGTTCAGTCACAGCAGACGCTGCACATCATCAAAGTAGGCCCCACCCTTGGCGCAACCCATTGTCTATCAAGACAGACGGGGAAAAAAAAAAAAGAAAAAGAATATATATATATATATATATATATATATATTAAGGTATGTAGAAAAATACAACATGGACAAGAACGTATAACTCATAGAAGACGATACAATAAACATGGACAGGACATTCGAACCCCTCAGTCTTCAGTCAAGAACCGGATCATCGTAGTAATTTCGGCTGATTAATCTTGAGATTACTAGATCACGGCCAGCCCTCCAAGAAAAACTAAGCTGGAAGCGTAGATTTCCTGGAAGAAGGATCGAATGCATACGAACACCAGGACATAGATATACACACACACACTATATATATATATATATATATATATATATACATATATATGGCAATACCATATAACACTGGAAGCGGAAACAGCTGTTAGATGGGGTGCAATCTATTTGCATTGAATTAATAAATAATAATTGATGTAAGTCAATTGTTGTTAATCAGTAATTCTCCATTTGCTGTTTTCTTTAAATTTTGATTCTAGATAAACTCATGTTTATCGTTGTTTTTACCTATAATTTATGAGCATAATATGTTTGCACATGTATGCCTATGGTTAAACATAGGCAATATACCGGTAGTGTAATGCATCCTTCTATCTCTTAGACGGTTATTTTAACTTCTAACTCAGCTAACCTTATATATATAGGGAGAGTTTACGAGAAAAACAAAAGACGAAGACTGGTGGTGTACAAAACAAACAGATGTATTAGTATAACGCTCAGGAATGGAAAAAGTCTTTTACGTTTCGAGCCTACGCTCTTCTACAGAAAGGGACACAGAAAAAACAAGGAGAGAAAAAAATGTGTGTAGTAGCTAACGATCTATCATGGTGACTAAATATACGACGGGCTTCTTTCAGTTTCCGTCTACCAAATCCACTCACAAGGTTTTGATTGGCTCGGGGCTAAAGCAGAAGACTTTATCACACAGCCACTATATATACACACACATATATATACACACACATAAACATACACACAAACATACACACATATGTTATACACATATATGTATATATATATATATATATATATATATATATATATACATATATATATATACAGTTTCCATTCACAAGGTCTTGGTCAACCCGAAGCAATAGCGGAAGACACTTGCCCTACAGTGGGACTGAACCCGGAACCATGTGGTTGGGAAGCAACCCTCTTACCACACAGCCGCTACCATCAACAGTCCTAAAATCATCACCATCACCATCACCAACAGCTATACAAACGCCAACTCCCCACCACTACCGGCTATTCGACCCTCAACCCCCCCCCATCATCATCACCGCTACTAATAGCAAGCCTCCTCCCTCACCCCGCCTTTCCCCTGTCTCTGTCCTATAATGTCCACCGAAGGAGGTCAAAGTTTACAAACCGCTGCCTTTGTTGTCGTCTTTCATTGACAAACGACATCTGGAGAAAATTGTTTCAAGGTTGTCGAAGTATTAAGAGAGGGGGGGGAGAGGGGGAGGAACAGAAAGGGGGAGGAGGAGAGAAAGGAAAAGTGGGAAAGAGAGTGATGGTGGGAGGAGACAAGAGAAAGGGATTAAAGAGAGAGGGAGAGAAGGAGAGTAAGAGGGAGAGAAAGTGACAGGGAATGAGTGAAAGAGAAGAGCAACGCGAAAGAGAGACCGTGAAGGAATGATGCAGAGAGAGAGAGAGAGAGAGGAGAGAGAGAGAGAGAGAGAGAGAGAGACCAAGGTCAGTGACAGCAGCTTACCACTAATCACTACCACCAACACCACCGCCACAGCGCTCTACCGCTTCCCTCTCCCTCCCACCACATTGCTAGCAGACGACACCAAACCGCGTCACAACGAGAGGGGAGCCTCGAACATAAGTGCGAACCCGTTTGATTCCCATTTCATTCGGGTGGACCCTTATAAGCATTTCGTTGTTCAAACACTCCTATTATAATTAATATTAGGAATTGTACATGCAAAGACCCATTTGCGTATTACCTTCGGCAAGTATTTTCCATTTATAGCCTCGGGCTGACCAAAGCTTTGTGAGTGGATATGGCAAGCAGAAATTGAAAGAAGCCCGTCGTGTATATATATATATAGATATATATTATATATATAATATATATATATATACAAGTAATAAGAGAGGGACCACATGTGGTTACTCTAACGCTAGAAATAGATCCGCAAAGGGAATTCACCACTAAAGAATTGTTCTCAAGCATTAATCCATTTTTTCGTTATTTTTCATTTGTCCTGCCCGCTTACATTCTTGGCGTGTTGAATTAATGCTTGAGAACAATTCTTTAGTGGTGGATTCCCTTTGCGGATCTATTTCTAGCGTTAGAGTGACCACATGTGGTCTCTCTCTTATTACTTGTATTAATAATTTTTACTGCATCACAGCCTTTATACGCTAGGCCACTTGGTGTTTTAAACTGATGTTATTAATTAATATTCAATTTTTTTCACCCTTATTGTGATTTTAATTATATATATATATATATATACAACGGGCTTTTGCAAAACGAATCAATAAACGTCCCTGCTGTAAGGCTTTCCTTCCACACCACACACACACCAGCTTAATTTAATTCGTCCTTAGTCGAAAGACACCTGTTGATATGTCCTGTTAATTCTATTTGTATAACATTTCTCTGTTTTTTTCCGTCCTTGTTTTTGTATACATTCGCTGCTTTCTTCCAAGGAATCTAATGCTCTAAGCTTAGTTTTTCCTTGGGGCTGGCCAGATTGGAGCAATCTCGAGTATAACCAGCCGAAATTGCAAAGATAATCTGGAACTCGACAGAGGATAGAAAACTCCGAATGATCCGTCCTTGTTTTCCTTGTATCGTCTATCTGGATATTTTGTTGTCTCTTCTTCTCCAAACCTTAGCTCTGCCATCTGCCACAGAAATGCTATATCGACTTTCGTCAGAGAAGACTAGTCATCCACTGTTGATATTGCCAGTTCTGCCGTTCTTGAGCCCACTGAAGACGTGCCCGTCGATGAAGACCTGTGGGATAGGACCCCTAGTTGGACGTCGACAAGAAAGATTTGTCTCTGAACAAA
>NW_021833476.1:0-27550 GCF_006345805.1 Octopus sinensis | reverse complement strand
AAAATCAATTGAATTTATTCCAATTTCTAATATTTTCTCCTTTTGTTGATGTTTATTTTTTGTCGATTTTCTGTATCATCCCTCGATAATTCATATTTATTTTTGACCAAATATGTTCAATGGGATTCATATCGGGGGATTGAGCGGCCATCGAGTAAATTAATTTTGTTGCAGAAAAATACTCCTTTGTTCTTTCGAAGTATGACATGGGGCATTATCTTGCTGGAAATGAAGCTGTTTAATCCCATTTTAATGGCTGATTTTTCCAGATTGTTAGCAAGAATGTTTATATATTGTCCTGAGTTTATTTTTTCATCAATGAACATAACGAACCCATTCCAATAGAAAGCATCCCCAGACCATAAAAAATATAGAAAAACTATATGCTCAAAGGTTTTTTTTTCTAAATTTGATAATAAAAATGACGATTTATTAACTTCCGGATTAATGTCGAGGGGTGTAATCTCAGACCCTGGGACATCGTCGTCTCAGGCCGATCATGTGGCAGGATCGAACCTTTCAGTAGGATCTCCCTCGTTTGGATCGGCGATCACGGGAATTATTATAATTAACTGGCTTATCCGTCTTTGGTTTTAATACATAAATAAGTTCCTTCAATATTTAATTTTGAGGGATACAATGTGCAGGACAGTGGTCTATTAGAAATAAAATTTTCTTTTTAATTTTAAGCTAGAGATCAAAACTGATAATTCAATCAATAAATATAGATGCAGTCATCCAAGCTTGTGAGCTATAATATGAGACTAGAAATCCATAGTTAAAATTTCTAAAACATAACTGGTTTTAATTTATGACTTCCGGTCATATTTGAACAAAGCATAAAAGACACACAGTCTTTATAATTTTTTTATTCTTGGAATCGGTTTTTGCATATGCTTTTTGATGGAATAAGTTGTAGTATAATTTAATGAATTTTTATAGGATTTATGAACCGACATGTTGTCTGTTTCCGAAATTTTTAGTGAGATAAAATAATTTTTACCTATTAAAGTGCACTTTAGATATTTTGATACTTAAAGCTATAGAAGCTATAGAACATATAACAACATCTAAACAAGGAGAATGATTTCCAACAATAAGGGGTGAATGCCTTAATTAAATAGTTTAACCTTAGTTAAAATTGGTTCCGTTTTAACAATGAGTAATGTAGGCGTTGAATCTCATGAGAATTTATTTTTGCATCGTAAAAAAAGCTATTCAAAAAAACAACCGCACATCTTTACTTTACATTTAAGCTTCTTAAATTATTTAAAAAAATAGTCCAACAGTAGTGCTTGTTATCAAAAAAATTTTGTTAATAATATTTCATGAGCAAGTAAAAAGTTCGCTTATAATTTTGTAACCTTGCATCCCAGTTATAATATAGGCTTTTTAATAGAAGAATTTCTCCTCTTCGTAACGTCAAAGCCTTCCAAAAAATACAATTGCATATGTTTACTATATTCATTATCATATAATTGAGAGCCATTTTCAGTTCCATCAAAATATATTTTCACTACATTTGAAATATAGTCTCCAATAGTTCAGATTGAATGTTTATTAATTTCGAAATCATTTTTTTTATTCACTCGATTTCATACTTATCCTACAAATATGATAACTGTCGCATATTTATATTCATGTCTCATAATAATTTTCATAAAATCGCCAATACAAATTTCTTCATATAGGACATTTGAAAAAGATAGTTGAAAAAAATTGACGATCCCCATATCAAGGAGTTAAGAATGTATTCTTTGGAATTTTAGGAAAGTAAGATTTGAATATTTAGACATCTATGACAAGTAGCATTATCAGGAAGAATTAAAATTTTTCTATTTTGTGAAAACATTTCATCATTAATTTTTCGTAACCAATTGTAAAAAAAGAAATGAATCAGAATTAGTAGAGCTATTGGACCCGGGAGTCAGTCCGACGAATCGAGAGGCAGTTCCGACGTAGAATAGAGACCGAAACGCGCTTGAAGAGCCAGCTCGCCTCCCTCCGGTTATGCGTCTTCAAGGTAATTTTATCGCCGAATCCGGAAATTGAAATTCCATTTTGTCTCAAATCCTGAAAAGTTCAAAACAAAATTATTTTAAAAAATGCCCCAATAAGCGGGGTCGATAATATTTTAATTTAGTATTCTATTAAATAAGCTGCTATAAAATGGATTTTATTAAAAAAGTGCCCCAAATATGGAAGGTGCCCCAAGGCCGAGATTTATTGGGCTGAGGTCGGACTGTATAGGGTTTCCCGAGCTTTAACGTAAAAACCGCAAGCATTAGTGTTAATGTACCAGCATTAGTGCTTACGGATCTAGAATTAGTGTTAATGCATCAAGCATTCGTGTCGACGGTCTAAAAAACAAAGTTCTATTCATTTTTCAACTTTATTTCGCTGTTGACATTCTCGGAAATTACAAGACGCTTTTATCCGGAGAATACCTTAATGCAAATATATTCTCAATGATACATAAAAGGAGAGTATGATGGTAAATATTCAATATTAAAATTTGGAATGACTTCAGCAGTCCATATGTAGCTTTTACTTTTAACACAGAATTCTTGAGAATTAACACTAATGCTTGATGCGTCAACACTAATGCTTGGGCTTTGACGTTAAAACTCGGAAAACCCTATACATCTTTTATTATTCATTTTTTATTCTGTTACTTTCTAAAACATAGCAGTTCAGCTTCCATACTCATTTATGGCGGATGGATGACGATCATTGTTATTCTTTGAATGATACCATCATATATTTGATCGCATTCGTGAAGACCTTGAGCTCATGAGGAAGGACTCCTTGAGTCTACTCCTCTTTGAGTCTATTCTGACTATTCGCCGGATTGGTGTGATTCTATTGAAAAAGAATCCAATATCCATCCGGTAATGGCTCAGGTTCTTGTTTCTAGAGGTTCTCAGTCTTATGAAGTGATCTACAAATACCTTAATCATTAAGGCATTAAGTCTTAATGCAAAAATCCCAAATTTACTGGTGACAGATTAATTTCTATGTATGAATATTGCAGTCCATCGGGTGATGCAAGTCATTGAGAGAAAAGAAGCGATCTTCATATTCGGTGACAATGATGTCGATGTCATTACTCTTTTGATTGAATTCCTAAAAATGTTTGGTAGCCACACGCTTTATTATGTGTCTAACAGAGCGACATCATCTCTAACAATGATCACAGATGTACCTAGATCAGGGGTGGCCAACCTTTTTCACCGGCGAGCTACTTTTCATTTTGCGATTTTTTGGAGATCGACTTATATATTTTAATATCAAAAATTTTATTTTACAATTAAAAATTAATGCGATTTTTGGCATTGTAATTCACTTGCGATTATTTCAAATTCTGGCTCGTATAAGCTTATTGCTATTCTCATGCAATCCCCAAGATGGTCATCCGTTAAACGTGTCCTGTATTGAGATTTTATCATTTTCATACTTGAAAATGATGTTTCGGATAAATATGTGCTTCCAAAGCATGAAAGAATTCGTTGATACGAATCAATCAAAATTGGATATTTTTCCTGAGACATAAATTTCCACATGTTGACATTTGAATGTAATTTTAAAGTGATGTCATTTTTTAGATTTATAATTTCTATTTGACTTTTTCTTCGATCAACGTCAAAAATCTTGCTAAATTCTTTAGAAAATTCTTTAATGTATGATAATAATTCTCTGAAACGACTGAGAATTAATCCCTTGCTTAACCATCTTATGTCACAATGTAAAGGTAGATCGCCATAGATTGCATCGACTTGTTCTAAAAAAAGTCGAAATAATCTTCTTTGTAGGGGCTTGGCTCGGATGGAATTAATAATTTTAACTGTTGTCTCCATAACATAGTTGAAATTTAACATTTTCCCACATAATGCATGTTGGTGAATGATGCAATGATATGATAAAAATTTCGGAAAATGTTCATCTTTCCGACAAAATGCAATAAATCCATTTTGATTCCCAATCATTGCAGGGGCTCCATCTGTTGTTATGAATACAAGTTTCTTCATTAACGGTAATAATTCGAATGATAACAAAAACGTTTTGAAAGAATTATAAATATTTTCACCAGTTGTTCTTTTTTTCATAGGTATAATAGCAAATAACTCTTCCTTGACAGTTAGATCATGGAAGATTAAACGGGAAAATACACATAGTTGGGCGATATCAATAGCATCGTTTGATTCGTCAAACTGTAGAGAAAAACACGAACATGCGTAAAGATCCTTTTTTAACTGCGAAAGAAGATTTTCAGAAATGCTTTCAGCCCTTCTGACAATTGACTGTTTTGAGAGCTGAAGCTCTTTGATGCAATTTGAAATTTCCTGTTTATTTTTCATACCATCAAATAGTGAATCGGCAGCTTCCAAAAAACAAGATTTTAAAATTTCCCCATCAGTGAAAGGTTTTTTGTGTTTTACGAGGAGACGAGTCACTCGCAATGATGCAATTGTTGCAGATCTGGACGAATTAATAAACTTTTTCAAAATTGTATGTTGTGAAAAAAAGATTTTTTAATTGTTCAACTTTCTCTTCCCGTAATAAGGAATTTAAAGGAAAGTGTTTGTTGAACTCGGCATGTAAAAAATTAAAATGCCGACAAAGATTTCCCCTTTTTGGTAATGAAATGATTTTATTGCATAGCATACATGTGCATTTTTCCATGTGCATCGTAAAAATATAGTCTTTTTCCCATTTGGCATTAAATTTATATGATTTGGACTTTTTGTTACACCTCATAACAAGACACGTGAAAAATACTTACTTTAATATTGATAAATATTTTTTTATAATAATTTAAATACAAAAAAAATAATTAGCAATTTATATATCGAGCGATCGACCACGAAACATGCCGCGATCGACCGGTTGGCCACCCCTGACCTAGATCATCTAATTTGACTGTCAAAAGAGTCCCATCTTTTTGTGGTCTCAGAATCGCAACATAAATCACTTGCCGTGTGACACTGTTTATAAGAGCTGCTTAGTTATCGAAACAACTTTCTTTGGAGCCTCATGCGTAAATGCAGAAGTAACCTTTGTATTGTCAATATCCATCGGATTATATCATCCTGAATTCAAAAAAGATTCTGTATAAAAGTGGATCCGCAACTAATTTTGATTATTACAGGTGAATAGACGCTGGAATTGCCACTTTTTAAATGTTTTGTTTATATTTTAAGCCTTATAGACATCTAATTATTACAAAAAATTGAATTGAAATTGATCTATTTTCTTACTTTTCTTTATACATAAAATGCAGCATTATTTATACATAGAATGCAGCAAAACAAAAAGAATCACGCTGGATTCCGGGGAAGAACGAATTTCCTTCATAAAATATCCATTTGGCGCTACACTTGTTAAAAGTTTTTTGATCATAAGCATTTTCACAGACAAATAATTCACGATTGTGAAAATGAGTTGGAATGTGGACAACGGAAAGTATTAATCGGCGGACTCGCAATAAAAATGAACGTTTTCAATAACTCTTATAGTTTCTAAATGTCTTTAATTACAAAAATAGTTTGTGAAATCGTGGATGAAATCATTATGATGACAAATTCTAACATCAATCAATTTGAGCGTTGTTCTGTCGTAATCGGGAGTCTTTACATGATGGTTTAAGAGTACTGATTGCAAATTACTATAAGTAGAACTTTTCGAATCGGGAATTTTAAATATTTAAGTTGAGTCCAGGCACTGAGTGAATACATCATCTTCGCCGTTCCCAATAAATTACAAACTCTTGAGTTTCTTAAAAATTTGATGTATGTAGAAGGAGAAGAACTGTATTTGTTACGACTGAGATATTTTAGGTTTGGAAGACTCGGTTACTATATTCGGAGATAAATCCTCAAAAATAAAAAAATTGGGAGTTAAGAAATTTGACGTGATTAAAGGCGGCTTGGATATAGATTTGCCGACAGTCTACTGTTATCATTTCGCTTACTTAAAGGAAAGATGCAAACATAATAACAATGATCTGAAACTAGATTGCCGACGTAATTTTAAGGCGATGACATGGGAGTATTTTTCTCATTTAACTGTTTAAATAATCTTCTGTTCTCGTTAATTTGTCTTATCTGATTTAATCAAAGTTTTGTCGTTTCATTTTAAAGTTAATTTATAAGAACTATAAGAATAGTACTTTCACATTCACACTCCAAAAAAAAAGAACTGTAGTTGAGTTAAACACCTCTTTAAAAAATCAAATAATTAACTATGCCTTTCGCAAAAACTTTAGGATGGAAGGAAAGTTTTAGAAACGACTGATTCTAATAGAAAGACCAAGCAAAAAAAGCTATTTGCCAATATTTTAGTCCTCTATTGAAAGAGAGCAAAAAAATAAAAACCAAAGAATATACTGGTGCATCAGTCCTAGCTATTTTGCAGGAGGTTATACTCTCCTTTTTTCCATTTCCACTGTCTGCAAACGGTCTAGGCACGTGATACCCACCCCCACGATAACAATCTCTTTGGGAAAAAGTAGTCTAATATTGTTTAGTTTAAATTGCAATTTACAAATATTAAATAAAGCAGAAAAAATAAAATTGAATAAAATAAATTCAAATTTTTAACTTTATAACTCATCAAAGAATTAACATTGTGGATCACTTAGCAAAAATTATAGTTTAATAAATTTAATTTATTTGATAAAAAAATTTTGTTGTTTTTGCAATCATAGTCAGGAGTTTCGGCTGGAGTCAGCTCAAAGTATCAATAAAATATAAAGACAATGTTCGTTCCAATATCTCCCAGGGCCATCAGTTTAATTTGAAACGGATTAAATATCCTAAAACATTTAGATGTTGAATGAACTAACCTTTGTTTACAAAAAAATATCCATCACACAAAGAGACTGGCGATATTTCGAAGCAATCGCAACTTGAAATACGAAAGAAGGGAGACTTCGTATGCTCTAGGCATCAATCAGTTCGCGGACAGGCTATTTAATCACTTCTCTAACTAGTCAGGAATTTGGAGAAATGCATAAAGGATCTCATTTTGATCTCAATTTACCCGAATTTCAAGAATTTAGTTCTAAATCCGAATTTGGAGATAATTTTGACGTCCCAGTCAACTTTAGTTGGGTGTGACTGATGTTAAAAGTGAAGGGAAAATGTGCATCCTGTTATATATTTGGAGCTATAAAGACACTAATCAATTTGTAGTTGGGAAGTTTTGAAGGCCAATTCGCTATTAAATACGGCAAGCTTGTTAGCTTCAGTGAGCAAAATGTACTCGACTGTATTAAAACGGACGGTTGGGACGGAAGCTAAGAGTATTGGTTGGTCAAGAATAGGTAGAATCAACAGTTTTTTAAATACTTAACAATTTTAGAATGAATCGATTGAAATATTCTGCGCAATTTGTATATCTGAAATTTTGTGTGGTGAAATAGTTCGAACTATGTCATGCAAGTAAAAAATAATATTTATAAATTATTTTAGTCATCAATTTCACAAAGATTGTATAAATCCTTGGCTTTTTATGAAAGGAAAATGTCCATTATGTCAAAAAACTTTTATTTCTTAAGTAGAAGTATAAATAAAGTTAATCACTCTATAATAATTGAAAATATTTTGTTTTAATAAGTGATTGATTTGGAAAATTTAACGATTTAATTATAAATAATTTCAAACTGCTGCCGTAATAAATTTTTAAACTTAACCAAATCAGCTTAAAAGTCCTTCAAAAAACGTTTTTTATCAGGACGCATAGCCCACATACTTCTCTGATATCAATTTGCGTCAGTCGTTGGTTATAAATAAAACATACACAGAAAATCCATAATTTAAAATTGAGTTTACTAAAAAGACATATTTCAATTGATTTTACAACCTGTACATACAATATGTTGTCAATTTTCTTTTAAAATAAAATTTATTTTTTTTCTAAAAATGAAATGTCACCGTCCAGACCGGCCGGGGCGCCAGATCGGTCAGGTCAATTATCTAAATACAAAACAAATATTTTTCCTATGAAACATTTCATTGCAAAAAAATATTGATAATAAAAAAATAAAATCTTATTAATAAAAAAGTTCTAAAAAGTTGAAAAGATTAGCATTAATCAATGGTTTTAGTTGAATTAACTCGAGACACCCTCGAAAAAATTAGGGAGTATTTAGAATCAGGCCACCTTGATGATTCCTTGAGTTCGGAAGAAAGGGCACGAATACGGAGATATGCCAAAAATTTAGTTTCAAGGAGAACAACACCTACATTTTAAAAATGGCTCAAAGTTGCGTTTCTTTTGTATCGAAGACGCTGAACTTAGGTTAAAATTCATTGAAGTAGTATATTTGTCTATTTAAATTAGGTTCAACACAATCTTAATCACTTTGAACGTGATAGGTTGTACAGTTTATTGACACTCACAATTTATGGTGCCATACGTACTGATGTGGCTTTGAAAATGGAAATATGATGAAGTGAAAAGTGGCGATGAAGTATTAATACGGCATGATAGGGATGCAAACCCGGGTTATAGAAAATACCCATTATACGACGAAATATCTGCACAAAAATATATTGTGAAAAATAGGGATCGAGAACTCGTAACGATAATTAATGAAGAGGATGAAAAAGATCAAAGGATACATATTAGCAGAGTAAAAAAACTTTAACTGCAAATATTCATGGGGTTCGTTCTGTGTTTTTTCTCGTGTCATATTTACTTAAATGTGAAATAATTGTGCCATTGTTACAAATTCGACGCGGCCGAAGGCCGCATAGGGAAAAATATTCACATTGAATCATCCGGCCGTAGGCCGGATTGTATTTTAGAGTTTTAATGATAAAAATAGAAATTTACAACATTTTTAAAAATTAAAAATGGATTTTTCTAATAAACTTTATTGTTGAGAATTGTTTGGCTAACCTTGGTTAAAGCGTTTTTAAATAAAATGCAAAATCAATACGGTAATTATCTGGAAATGACTCGATGTTGGTTTTTTATGAACTCAGTAACTTCAATATTTTGGCAAAAATAATATTAAAATCAACAAAAGAATGAACAGAAAAAGAAAATAACTTCCGAAAGGTAGTTTTTATTAAAAATTTTATACATAACCGATCTGGCGCCCCGACCTATCTGGACGGTGAAATGAAATACTTAATTTTAGCTTGCTTTTTATTAATTGCTAAAACTACTGTGCAAATTCCGGTATCTGAAAAATTTTCTATTTTTAAAGTTTAATTCCAAGAAAAAGTTCCAAAATAAATTTTAAACATTTTGAATCGTTCCGTCAATATAGAAAACCAGAATTCTCTTACGACAAAAAATAAACCAAATATAAGTAACTAAATTTAAGTAACTAAAACCAAAAGAACGTTAAGAAAATTTGATAATCTAAAAACCAAAAAATTGTTTAAGTATAAAAATTTTATAATTTGACAATCTACAAAGTATTTAGGGATTTTTTACAACTTTAAAGTTAAAATAACTTCAATTGTTCTTGCATAGGAAAGCATTATTTCACAACATGTATGGAGATTATTGGCATTAAAGACAGTACCGGAGTAAATACAAAATCAATTTTGTTAATAGTATTATAAGGATATCGCGAGTATTTTTTACATTGCCAAACAGAAAAATCGGGTTGAACAGAATAAATAATGATTGACGAATTAATTAAAATATTTAACCGAAAAATTTAACTTAATAACATTTAATGTTAATTAATGAAACAAGAAAAAAGAGAAGTTAACTAAATTAGATGAGTCGCCGAGCGGATGGACAGGCAATTTCCACGTAATATCGCGAACGATATCCGCTGAAATAGCCAACTCGTTTCACGACTGTCGTGACTCCTCCTCGAGATGATTAAACCAATCTCTGAGAGGAGTTTGAGCGCTTTGGCCCAATTATCCCACTGGTCTCGAAAGCCAGAGGAATGAAGCAGCAGGTATCGGTCAAAGAGCGATATTTTGCAGTTTTCCTAGATTCGGCAAGGGCAGATGCAGATCCAGGACGAGAAGCGGAGTCAACCAACGATGATGATTAAAATGAGTCTACGCAGGTAACATCCCACACGAGTTCCATTCCCTCTCTGAATGGGAATAAAGTCGACCCATCAGGGCGTTTTCCGTCCCCAGAATGTTAGGAGTATCTCCTGTTACATATTGGGAAATCAATCAGGAAACAAATTTTGTAAGTCAACTTTCTTGAAACTAAAAAACTCCTCATATGCTGCCAACGAGTTTGTCGAGGAGTTAGTTGAATTCTACTCTAGCTGTTTAAATTGAATGTTCGGTTTGGAAGTGGATTTAAAACTGGAGTGAGAGATCTAAATCGATCGGAAGCTTTCAGGAGGAATAAATTCAATTCCATAAAAAAGGCGTGTGGGGGTCTCAGAGAAACTTAACTGTTGAAAGAGATTCTTGAAGACTCTGAATTAGAAAGTGACCCGACTGAGTAATCCAACCAAGGGCTTGAAAGGTTAAGTGTTTAACCTATCATTTAAGTTCCATCATAAATAATTTTTCAAGCAATGGTTACCAGATAAATACTTAAATCCTTTTAGAGTATCTATTAGAAGTCGCGCATATAAACATCATAATCTTTTGGGACGATGTAAACAGTTGCCACTTCTACATGATCGATACATGTAAAATACTTTCTAAATGTACATTTAAACAAAGACGATGAAGAAACAGTTTTTTCAAAAAACTAAAACTTTTTATAAGCAACTTAAAAACTTTCCCTTTAATGATTCCTAATTTAATCGCTTTATCAGTTAAAAACTTCAAAAATAATTCCAAGATTTCTAGCAGAGGCTTTTCACAAATTGAGCCGCTTTTCCTTTTGTCAAAATGGGGTAACAAAATAATCGATAAACCCATAGAAGATTTGAATCATCTAACTATAGAACTGAGTTAGAAAACCACCATGAGAATTTAGCAAGATAAGCCACCAAGAATGGAAAGATTTCTAGCAGAGGCTTTTCACAAATTGAGCCGCTTTTCCTTTTGTCAAAATGGGGTAACAAAATAATCGATAAACCCATAGAAGATTTGAATCATCTAACTATAGAACTGAGTTAGAAAACCACCATGAGAATTTAGCAAGATAAGCCACCAAGAATGGAAAGACATCTCCTCCCTTACTTTACATGTCGAAAATTTTTTTTATTCTTATTTCAATTGCTGTCATTGTAAACTTTCATGCTACTGTGAAATGCTGCGGGCCATGAAAGGAATTCAATTTTGACGACAATAAATGCAATTCTCAGTAGTTGTATGGCATAAAACGCGGAAGCCTATAATTTTGATGCCAGAAGAATCAATTTGCAATGAAACGATTTGATAATGCGTTCATTTTTCAAACTTAAAATTAATTATTTTAAGTTTTTTTAACTTTTAAGAAAAATAGCGACATTACTTTTTTAAGATTTCTACTAAAATAAAGAATATGGCAAGACTTTTTAGGGAAATTTTATATTATTAGGGATTAGTTAGATTTTTATTTCTATAAACAGCTCTGTTCATGGCTGTCTCGATGTCCCTGTCAATTACAATGGAATTCAGCATTGATATTAAAGTTGAGCAAAAATAGTATTTGATGGGGTTTAATATATTTTACGTATCTACGTTTTTCGTTCGCAGCTAAAAACAACATTTTTCATTGTGCACTGGAGTCACCAATTTTCTAACTCAGTTAAAGTTTGGTGACATAGTCTTCAACCTCATTGTACTGGGTCCCTTGATGGCAATGATAAAAAACAAAGTGCTTTTTTCTTTTTAGTATGATTATGTATGACTTGAGTGCTCAGTCGATCATGAATAGAAGGCACGCTGTCACAAACAGGGAATATAGATAAGAAACCTTAATTCAAATATCTGAGCAGAATCAAACGTCACTGAAGATGAAAAAAAGTTAAGAGAATTTGGTAGAATTGACTAATGATTGACGAGTTAATTAAAATATTGGAGCAGACTAAAACTATCATTGATTAGCTTGTTCACTTATAATTTAAAGTAAATTACTTATGGCCATATGGCCATATGGATACGAATTTATAAAACCTGCTTTCATTCTATTGTAAAATGCTACAGGCTAAAAAAGTCAGGTAATGAAACAAAAGAAACAAATAAGGATCTGCTGTAAATGCAACCCTCAGTGGTTGCATGGGGAATAAAAAGGAAACGCCTCTTTTTTAACACCAAAAAATTCAATTTGTTTTGTTACACATACAAATTACATAACTTTTAACGTGTTTTTCAAAATCTGTTAATCGCGAACTCATTCAAGGTCATTTTTTATTTAATCACGAACCTTTATTGATAAAAAAAAGAAACTAATTAACTAAGTAATTTTTCTTTTTTTTTACAATTCTAGTTTGATGAAAACCAACCAATAACTACAAGTTAATTAATTAAAAGCTTCAAGTGCGGGAAGCCGACGCGATCGAGAAAGAATTTTTCTAACTAAGTGCAGAGCCTTCAAAGTGTTAATAATTTCAAAATAATGTGATTTTATAGAAAATAATCTTATTCCTATTTTACAGATTAGGCATAGCGTAAAATAGAAACTTAAACCTAACGCAAAACAGAATTATAACCCTATCTATACCATTTCAGATTTAAAGTGAAACTTAACAAAAGCAAAGTGGAACAATAAAATTATTTAATAAACCATATCATCATTATTTAAGACAGATGAGGCCAACCCCTTAATTCTTGCAAATACGATGTTGCATAAAAATGGAGTGATTATAAATAAAGAGTTAATCATAGTTTCTTCTAACTTTTGAAGTCGAAACTCAGTAGTTAACAAAGCTTCTTCTTCCACACCATTCAAAATATTTTTAATGTCTGTTGCAATGTGTTTTTTGTCAGCTTTAAATACTGACTGAATATTCTCAAATGGGGTGGCCTATAAAGAGATGGTGACTGAAGGGAACTTGATCTCTTGGATTGTTACATTATAAATTGAAACGTGGATCCTTTAATAAGGAATCTGCCCATGAATGGATGAGAATTTGTCTACGAAAAGGCAGGGAATCTCACAATTTTTTAGCAGTGCTAGTGGTAGGCAATGGTCCATGGCATTTACGAATTGAAGAAATTGTTAAAGAAAAGGAATTCATTGGAAATAAAATTTCAAGATTGGGTTCTTATAGCTTTATGCTTTTGGTAAGACCAACTTTGCTTTTGGCCAGTCCCATTATACATGAATTAAGTGGTCAGTCGATCGTCAATAGAAGACACGCGTTACAAACGGAGAATACAGATAAGAAACGTTTATTCTAATATCAGAGCAGAATCAAACGTCACTGAGGATGTGAAAATGAGGAATAGAATTTGCTAATGATTGACAAATTTTTTTTCTGTATAGAAAAATTTAGCAATTCATATCGATTAATCGCAGGGAAGGCCAGAGGCCTGACGGATCGCCAAACTGTTCCCCCGGATAACGGCGATCGAGAATTGATTAAAATATTGTAGCAGACTAAAACTGTCATTGATTAGCTTTATTACTTATAATTTAAAGTAAATTACCAATGGCCATATGGCCATATGGATAGAAATCCATAAACTCTGAATTCATGAGTCAGTAAAATGATACAGGAAAGAAAAGTATGATCAACAAAAAATATGTCAGCGATAAATGCAACCACTGAGGGTAGCATGGGGCATAAAAAGGAAAAGCCTCTTTTTTAAAACAAAAGATTCAATTGGCATAGAATATTCATTTTTCAAACTTTAAATCAATCAATTTCAGATTTTTTGAACTCTGCGCCTCGGACTAAGGCAATGTGTCCCGCACACGTGCCGCTGTGGCTGCACTGTTGACCCTTTCGGTCTGCACCCTTTATCATGCAGGAGGAGTGCCGGACGTTTCCCGAGGCACTCTGCTATGAATGACATCATACGGAGGGCCCTCGACTCGGCGGGATTTCCTTTGGTCCTCGAACCACCGGGTCTTGACCGCGGCGATGGGAAACGTCCTGACGGGATGACCCTTTTCCCTTTTGAAGGCGGAAAAGGTCTCGTATGGGATGCAACCTGCTGGGACACCTATTCTGCTTCTCATTTAACTTCGTGTGCTCTGGAGGCTAAATCTGCAGCTAAGAAGGCTGAAGATTTAAAGCTAGACTGCTAGCTAACACACAGTTTTGAGACTTTAGCTGTTCGAACTACATATTTGATCTCAGCCTCAGGGTTCCGAAGAACACAGGAGACTAGTGGTGGTAATATTTCGTTCTTAACTGAATTTCCAACCAATGTCAGTAAAAAAAAGTATATGGTTTTATCGACACAATAGTGAGAGAAGGAAATAACAAAAAATTGGCTCAACAAAAAAAATATTTAAGGAATTAGCGCTTAGGGGGCTTGAAAACTAGAACCATGATGGTCTCGGAAGCCCTCAAAACTTAGAGAACACTCCTCAGACTGCACCCATTAATATATGAGTGTGCCTGACAACTATCTTAATAGTGTATCCAAGGAAACATGGTGATAAGAGTGCGGGATGTGGAGTGGGGCCAATCAGAGAGTGCATTATATCTCAAACTTGAACTGCATGGGAGCAGTCCGTCGTCGGTGGACATTGTGTACACGAGGAGATACATCAAAGTATATAACCCCACCAATCAGGCCAATTACCAGCCTTACTTGTTTGAGTGTCTGCTCTATGCAGATGTGGAGGAGGACGAGTCAACTGTGGTGATAAAAGAAGGACAAATAATGTTCAATCTGAGAAAAGTAGTCCCCGAAGTGTGGCCGACGTTCATGTCGGAGGGTAGGGAAATAAAATAAGTTGCAGACAACAAGGAGAAGATGAGAGAGGAAATGGAGTGGAGGAAGGTGAAGGAAGACAAGAGTAGTGCACGCAAACAAATGGCAGTGAGGGCGGCCATTGCTGTACTCATCCCATCACACTTGCCCAGCTCGACTCAGAGAAGACTAGTCAAATCGAGCTGTTCAAGGAAAAGGAGAACAAGAAAGTGGCAGATGAACTGACAGCCATGAAGGTGGACTCCCAGAGTCATTTATCGACCACCAGACACAATGAGTCTCCTAAAGAATTCCCAATTCGTGGTGCCGGGAAAATAAAAATGTCATTCACTGAGCGATATTTCCCAACACCCTCTCGGGAGTCGAAGGCGGAAGAGGAGGAGGAAGTGAGTGGTGAATCATAAGTGGCAGTGGTTGAGGAAGCAGGCGAGTGGTTGTCGGATCACAGGAGGGGAGTTGGAGTCCAACCCAGTCCTCATAAGGGACAAAGCAAAGTAAATATTCACAATATTCAGCAAATTTTACATTCACGGAGACTACGATTCTGCCATAAGCGCCTACTCCCACGGAATATCCCTCAGCCCAGGAATGCCCTCGTATCCCCCACTGTACTTTCAACAGACTCTACTCCAACCGGGCAGCTTCCTACCTTCAGAAGGGGTTATATTCAAACTGCATTGAGGATTGTCGCCAGGTATTCCTCACCACACACCCAGGCACTCACACTCCTCCTCCCTCCAGTCCAGGCCAACAAACATAGTCGTCTGAAGGCGCTCTGTCGAATGGGGACTTCCTACTTTCACCTTGGAGAGTATGGGGAAGGTGGGAGTATTCTGGCATCCTCTAGCTCGGGCTGCCCTTGAGAGTGCTCTTTCAATCGACCCCCTCAACCCACAACTCCTCAGTGATTTGGAGATGATCAAGACGGTTGTTAACCAATAAATGGTTTTGTGATGTGCTCAAATGGCAATAGAACAGAAAAGAGTGTCAATAGGACAATGCCAATAGGGCAGTCGTGAATTGCGTCTGGTTGGCGTGCTATGGGAAATAGGACAGAAAAGGGTGCCAATTGAGCAGTACCAATGGGCAGTCGTATACATAAGACAGTAGGATGAATTGCATCTGGTTGTCGGGTTGATAGTCCCAATAGGACACTCCCAATAGGACAGTCATAGCGTAAATTGCGTTCGATGAGCATTGTTTAATAAATGAGCATTCTCATCATTTCGTGATATATTTAATAAGTGCTACGGGAAATGAGGAGAATGACGGAATTGGAAGAGCTGTTGAAAGACGAGGAGTTTTACGTGTGGGATGAAGGAGACAAGTGTGGGAACACGGTAAATACAGTGCGACTGCATTCTTTGCGAATGTTCCTGACAGTAAAGACGAATTTGATAGACGTGGTGAGTGATTGTGAGGAGGTAAAAGTGATCGACTGTTATCGGGTGCGTGACCTGAGGACGAAAGTGAAGTGTGGGTGGGCGGGACTGCAAATCTGACTGAGATCAGACCTGTTGAATTTGAATGGGGTGAACATGGCTTGCAATTTGGAGGAGAGGATAAAAGTAGAGTGATTTGTATCGTTGAGAAATGTAGTGATGTTCGGCCCGGTGGTGAACAATTTGTGTCCACCGGACATAATTGTGAGGCAGTTGTTGTGGTTGTGTGAAGAGTAGGTTTATGATGTCGGCGGAGGGAGTGGTGAACGTGGGGAAATAAAGTAATTTTAGGAAGAGTAGAATTATTCGGTTTTTCCACGGGAAAATAAGCGAAAAGTCTTTTTTCGATTTTGGCAATTAGTCGGTCATAAACCAAGGACTGACATCGTTGTTGGGTTGAGTCTGGCGATGAATTTTACTAGCACTATTTTTGCACGGGAATCTGTCTAGCGGGGGATATTATATAGAGGTAACTAAAGCTTTTATTCGTTTTGAAAAATTGTTGATTACTTTTTGAATTGTTTACTTTAACGTATTATTGGAATCTGGAATATTTGGGACTTATATTGATTGAAAAACGTCAAATTTTTTATTATTCAAAGTTTCATAAATATTTTTTTTGTTTGAATAATTGAAATTATGTTCCCACGTGTTATAGAGCTCCAGGCCTTTCTAGTGATATTCTTATGTTCTGAGAGGAAAAATAGTTCACGCACGTAGCATCTCAAACAATACACTTTTTCTTTGAAAGAGAGGTCTTATTTTTGCCATTCTTTTGCATCATAATTTTAACAAAAAATTCTACTCTTTTTGGTGATTTGTTGATTAATGAATATAAGAAATGAGGTTTGCATAATTTTTAAATATTTAATTTTTCTAAATAGCTCAAATTTTTTACTGAATTTAACATTAACTTTTTTTAAAAAAAATTTTTTTTTTTAATAACGAAAACAAAAAAAACTAGCTATTATGAACTGGCTCGCAGGATTGAAAGACAATTCCCGCGTAAAACAGCCACCGAGATCCTCTGAATGAGGAATATAAATTCCCTCGGATCTCTGGAGCGGTGGGTGCACAAGCGGCCAAGTTTCTTGAGATGGGCAAGCGTCTTGGCCCCAAACTTTATCAACGAAATTAAGATTGTATTATGTTTTACTGAATTCATATGAAATTGATTTATAATTATCGTTGATAATAACCTTTTTGGTTGCAAATAGGATAATAGTCGTCCTTATGAATGACGATCGGTCTTCCGCTGAAAATGAAAGAGAGACAGAGAGATATTATTGACCAAAAGACCAGGGTAAGCAAGTTAATTATAATTTCAAGTGATCCCCGATATCGCAAGCTTATTTTAGTATTTTTTTGTAAGATGGATAATTTTAGGCTTAGTTTTATTCACCAAGGCAAGTCTGAGCTTCTTTATTTAAAGAGAAGTACGATTTCCAACGTCACAGGTTTCAAAGACAAAGGAAAAAGCACATTTTTTATTTTTGTCTATTTGCCATAATGTGGAATTTCAAAAAGTTACGGAAGATACCCGAAGTTGACTTTGATCTCTGAGATGAAGCTGTCTTTCAGTTGTTTTAAGAAAGTGGCTTGCATTAAACGCGACTTTCTCTAATATCTTATACTGTAAAAATCAAGCAGACTTATATCTTGAATTTAAATAAAAATTGATAAGAATGAAAAACAATTGATATTAACATTCATTTATCCCGAAAAAATTAAGCCGTGTGGTCGGTCGTAAGTGATGCCTGTTGCCATCGTATGGTTAATGTGAACATGATAGTATTATGAAAGTAATGCTCTCAGGTTTGAATAATGAGGGTCGTACTGGCTCAGGCCGGAAACGGAGCAAGCAAAAGACCCTGCTTCTTCTATACGGTGATTACACCAATGGCGTCGCTTTTTGTTTCAGCGTATATTGTCATGAGATCGCTAAATGTTCAATAAATTTTTTTAATTTTAATTATTTCATTATGTGACCAAAAACAGACAAGGTAACTAAAAAACAGTCGAGAGCCTAAAAGTCAGCTCAACAACGCTGCGCTGTGTATTTAGTGACAGTTTTCGCGAAGCGCAGCGACTGAAATTTGCTAAAAAAGCCAACTAGTCGCCGTCCGGTCGTTAATTTTCTTTAAAACTTTCAACCAATGTCAGAAAGAAGTTGAGTCGCAGCATTGCCGACAATTCCAAAGGTTTCTAAGACTAAGGGGACAATGTAAAATTGAGTGTAATGAGGAATTCTAATGGCACTTTTTCGCACAACAAGACATGAAAGCCGTTTGACAAAACTGTAGCCACGCGCCGCCAAGGGTGGGGCTGGCAGGTATCCAAAGCCTAAGCTTTAATGGATACCAATCATTAAAGATTCATCTTCCAGGAGTAATCTGTCGTAGAGATTATTTATTTATTAAACACCAAGACCACAGTTAAGACCAAACTAATTAGCGTGTGATCCCGACGCACTTCGACGGAGATCCTCCGGAAAGGTTCAATCCTATGCAAAGTGCATCGTCCTGCGACGACGATGTCCCAGGGGGTAGGAGAGCTATTGGTCCTTTTTCGGTGAGCATTAGGTGCCCCCTCGGCGTTTTCAAATCCAGTCGAAATCTCCAAGTGAATTTGGTGGACCACGTAACGCCTTTCTAAGGCCGGATAGGAAGTCTTTAGATAGAAAGTCTTTAGAGTCAATCTCCCGTATGCGTCTTACACGGGTAGTTTAGTGAAGCCAACTGACGCAGGTTCGACTTTGAGTTAAGTTTGTATAATGTATTTAGGCAGAAGAATGGTTTTAATTCATTAATCAAATTATTAAATTCTTCTTTACATTATTCTAGTTTTTTTTTATTTTAATGTTAATATAAGTGAAATTTAATAATAAGTTCTTTGACTTCCATGTTATAGATCAACATTATGTTTTTATTTTCATAAAAAAACACGTCTTGAACAATCCTATGTATTATAAATGGCACATACTACTTATAACTATGGATAGAGTTGTTTCAAAATGCTGTTAAAATTACATGGATAAAATAACCCTTGAATAATCAACGAAAATTTATATCCAATCCGTTATACTGAAAAGGACGCTTGAAAGTATGTTGATTAAACATAAGTATGGGATGAAGGTATTTGGTGAAGAATATACCTTCGCTACCGACCTACCCGTGGTACTGGCATTCTTGTGGGATACTTCAATTAAAGGTATGAGACACATAACTTTATCTATGGTAGAAAATTCTCCCCTTTAAAAAGGAAAGAGATTTCCAACAGTAAAAAGTCAAAATCTCAATTAAATAGTGTAACCTTGATTAAATTTTGTTTTGTTTTAATAAAATTTTCTTATAACTAAATTAATTTTTACTCAGTCTTAAAACATAAATATTATTTCGCGAGGCTGGCCGGGTGTCTAGTGAGGCCTTTAATTTCTTTCTTGTTTCTAACTAAAAAAAATGAAGCATATTGTGACAAAATGAGACATTTAATGACTAATTATGATTAAATTAATCTATCCATCCCTTTTAACATACATAAATTGACGAGTCTATTTATTCCTCCACACAGAGATGTATATTACTTGATTGATTAATATTGTTTCTAGTAACTTTTAATTGCTCTTAGATTTTACTTCAATTTTTACGTTTAATTTTCATATTTCCGTGCAAGTTTTAATATAAATGATTACATAACAACTTGTAATATACTTTATGGAGTCACTTGTCATGTTTTTAATTTCCTTTATATTTAATTCCAAATTTAGAAATTAAAAATCCTGCAATTCTTGATTTCTGTAATCTATTTGTATTACTCGCAGGATTTTCACTTCTCTAGGCAAAACCAGTTTTTGAGATTTCAAAAAATTGAAATTGTGTAAGCTTAATTTTGAAGACTGTTGACGTTAACTCTTTTTATAAAAATAGACATAAATAGCACACAAGGAAATAAATTATAAATATGTATAATTCCGTAGATGACGACAAATGTTAGTTTATCTGCTCATATTTATTTATCCAAGTATATCCCTCCACTGCACTCCCCCGACAATGGATATGTCACAAACTACATTTCTACTCACTTATTATAAGCGTAGTATTACATGTCCAATAGAGACAAATACAACTGAATACAAGTATATTTATATATAAAATATTCAGTTGGACTAAAGATGGGATTCCTATTGACTTTGAAACTAATTACTATTTTTATAAAAATGGCAATAAGCTCGCATTTAGCAAGGGGTTCCAAGGAAATGGAATATTTCAATGTTCTGTCGAAAACGAATGTGGTTACGAAATATCTCTCCCAATGAATGTAGAGAGTCCAATACTACATATCGGTATATAGAAATGTTATAATTATAGTATATAATACATATACACTTCCATTTGCCATTCTAAGTGGAAATGGAATCACTGGCCAATGCACCTGGCACAGATGGCCCCAATATGCAGAGGAAATGACCAAAATTATAGGGAAAGCAGATCATGACAGATTTTATGTGGTCGACAATGATTTATATATAAAATACTTAATTGCAGAAGACTCCACGTGCAAGTATATTTGTATTGGGAACAAAGAGTTAAAATCATATTTTTTTA
The DNA here is from genome assembly GCF_006345805.1 of Octopus sinensis. Taxonomy (NCBI): domain Eukaryota; kingdom Metazoa; phylum Mollusca; class Cephalopoda; order Octopoda; family Octopodidae; genus Octopus; species Octopus sinensis. Next base: position 6,739 of record NW_021833476.1, on the reverse strand, counting down.
ATTTCACTATTCAGGGTTTATTTTGATAATAATCTAAATTTTTAAGAATCCGATTTTGATCTAATTCACTTTTTTCCAAAAACGTCAAACGTCGCTTTAGAGTTTGGAAAAGTCCATAATATCGTCCCTTGTTTCTATTTTGGAAGGTTTTCCCACCAACATTGATTTTAGGGTTGGAAACCCTGGCCTTTATTATAAGAATAATGAACTTATCTCATCTCACGTTATGAAAATAGTTGCCACTGAAAAAAAAGAACCTGAAATTTTTGCTTGTAGGTCTGAACACAAACCTCCACGAAAGAAAACCGAATTTTTATGTTTGAACGAGACATATGTAGATACGAAAGAAACTGAAAAAACATTTACTGTATCTATTTACGGTTAAAATAGTTTTAAATATTAAAGAATTGCCTGCCATTTCTGACTCCCTTCGCTCACAAAACGTCACGTCTGGTAATACGGCGAATTTTAAATGTATTCCTGAAAAAGGGTACCCCGAACCTAAAATAAAGTGGTATATAAATTTAGAGGAATATGGTAATCACACTATTATTACATTTAGAGACTTATTCGGATAAATTGGTATCAACACTGTCACAAAATAATTCACTTTTGAGTATTTTGACAGAAAAGTCAATGAGTATTCGATGTCTTGTCGAAAATGATTTCGGAAAAGCTGCAAAGACTGTTTATTTGGTGGTCTCAGAACCACTAAATTTATTTCCAGATAGCCGGCAAAAGAGACGTGTGGTGTCTGCCTGGATTATTTTTCTCATATTTTTAGTAATAAGTATCATATTCATTGGAGTCGTATTTTATCGTCAATCAAAATACTCAAATAAGACACAGAGGGACCCAAAAATATTTTATTTGACGGATCCTGAATATATGACACATTATAAAACTACGCTTTCGAGTATGGGCATTGCACGTCACCTAGTTGATGATTTATAATTCTTTATTATTTTCTAAATATTTTCAACTTCATCATTTTACGGAACTTTGAAAAAACGCTTTAAAACTATTATTTTACTTGCATAATTATAGCGTTTTCAGTCTTCAACGTCGAAAGCGTGAGCATTTGTATTGATGCCTCAAGCACTAATTTTGAAGCTCTAAACATCAGCGTTTAAACGGCATATATGCAGACAGTAATGTTTTTCGGGAAATTGTGTGGATGGACCAACGAAACATTAACAATAAATACGAGATTTTTTTAACAGAAAAAAATAGATGCTTGAACATTTGATTAATAAAGTTTAGGAAAGAAATTAATGATTATCTAAATAAAAATCAATTCTCTATAAGTCGGATGTTTTTTCAATGAAGAAAAATTGAGATATTGAGAGCAAACCTCGTTATGAAGATTATTCTTTCAAATTGAATCGTTTACACAAGCAATACATTTTCAGTTTTATAATTGACATTATGATACTGCAAGGTATATGATGGCCGGTATTTTTAATTTATTTTCGATTTACCCAGGAAAATTTTTATTTTTACAAATCTATATCCTAATATTTTCTAGGTCAATTGTGTTGCCCATATTTTACATAATTGTTCAATGGAGATCAGAAAATTTTATCCAGAAGTTGATGATGTGATATCGAGTGTACAAGCTGCAATTAGGAAAAATCAAAACCAACAATTGTTGTTTTCAGAAATTAGAATTCCGCCGAAAGTAGTATTGACCAGATGGGATACTGGTTAAAAGTTTCATCTTATTATTCCAAAAAAATTTATATCAGGGATTAATATTTTTGAAATAAATGAGAACGAGGTAATTTTCTATCATATTCGACTCTTAGTGCAGTAGATTTTGGGTAAAATAAAACAGTGGCTAAAAATATTTTCAGAAGAAAATTTTGGAAAGCGATCCAATTAAAATTATTAATTTAGAAGTTTAAGTAAAGAAAAAATAAAGTTAATTTTTAAGTTAAAAATTTTAGTTTATAGGTTAATAAAGTTAACTTTTTACGGTTAAATTTTGTTAATTTTTAAGGTTAAAAAATGTTTTCCTAATAATTAGTTTTGTGTTTGTTTTTTATTTTGGGTTCAGGAGTAACTGAGAAGCCGAAACTAACTAACCCTCCACCACTCCTGTTCTCCTCTCTTTGACTTAACCTCCTTGTCTATACTTCTGTTTCTCCAATGCACTGCTCAAAAGGGAAAACGCATTTGCTTTTATAAGGCTGGAAAGATGGAATAAGTGGACTTTTTTTGACAATCAAAAACCTTTATCTTTCATGAGGTTCTTGTTTCTCGGAGTTCACAGTTTGGTGGGTTCTCTGTCAACTTCTAAATAGAGCAATTTTAAATGTTAGAAATTTATATAAAATAAATACTTTGCCCAAATCCAATTCGGATATAATAAAGTCGCCTATAAATAAATATTAACTAACAAAACCTTTAAATTCTTCATCGTTAGAGATTAAAAAAGGTAAAATGAGAAAGACAAACATTTTTATTTAACTGTGCGAAATGGTCTATTTATGCCATAAAGTTAATTTCTAAGTTGAAAATTTTTCTAAATAAAGTTAACTTTTTAAGGCTATTTTTTCAATTTTTAAGGTTCATAAATGTTCGCCCTAATCATTAGTCTTGTGTTTGCCTTTTATTTTGCTAATCCCTCTGTGGATGAGTTTTGCAAGCTGGAGAGTGGCAATCGGTTTTTGATTTTCTGTCATTGCTTTCTAAACTTGGAGTGGAGGACCACCAGACATTCTATGCCCGCACGAAGGACTTGTCGAGTTGTCTTTGAGCATGGACACGAAAATGAGCTTCTAGATTCTATAGGGTTTTTGTCTCAAAAAGTGCCTGTTCTTTAAATAACTATCCATTAAAACTACAAAAATCAACAAACTCAGACTAACCAATACTTATTTAAGCATGATAAATCGAGGCAGAATATCTCCAAATTGCCTCAGACGACGCTAATAATGTCTCCTGGTATTAAAATAATGAAATAACTTAAAATAAGCATCGCCATTCTAACATACGCGGAAAACGATAAAGGAATCACTTACGTACTCAAACATATGGCTATCCGTGGCAGCAAAAAGCATCCAGTTAGATATCTTTTCTTTTAATGCTGAATACCTTCATGAACGCATCCACGTTTTAATGATTTGATGACCAATTAACTTTCAACGCGACTTACAAACTGTTTTCCACTCAAAACCACGTGGATTTTAGAAATCTGTTAAATGTCTACTTCGTATGTGTGTTCAATCTACTATTGAAAGAATCCTGTTTCTGGTAAATTCAGTTTTTTTAATTTCTCGAGGTAGTAGGGGTTTCGATTTGAATTTACGGACACAAAATATATAAATTCCAAAATAATCGTCAAAAGAGAAGATTTGGTACACAGTGCTTGACTATTCCTGATCCTTCATCGGCAATGTGTATTCTTGCAAATTAGAGTTAGAATTGATGCCTACGAAAACATAAAAGTGGCATTAAAAAAGAATCCCCTTCTCGATAATGGACCTAAACCAATCCTACTTGCTCGAATTTCACTAAAGACATTACCACACTACAAATATATTGTGCTCTCACACGTTCCATCAGTTTAGGTTTGTAACATACAAAAACATCCTCTTAGAGATTATACCAAAATAATTAACGACAAATTTAGGGCTTTTTCTGAATGGATGTCTACACCATGGATGACCCGCTTGAGAAGTGGGGAAAAGAAGTTGGAAGTCTGTTTTTTTGGATAGAAAAATTACTTTTTCGTCTGCTGACCTACTAGTTACTGTCGATTCAAATAAATGCGCTGCCGTTTCGACTACTTTTTTGCTTAAAAAGTTTTTTTGTTTAAAGAGTTTTTTTGACATTTTGTAGTAATTTTAATGTCTAAACAAACTTTTAGTGTTCTTTTTTTGTGGGTAGCGATACCTATCCTTTTTAGGAGGCTTTATCACCCCACAAATAGGAGCAGATTTCTCGTGGAGTACAGGGTTGGATCTGTTTTATTTATTGAAAGATACTCAAATAAAACGAAGGATTCATTTTTTTCAGTGGAGCTTCAGAAAATCGCGGAGAATGATGTCGACAAAGTTGTGAAAATAATAGAAGAAATGCTCAAAACAGTGGCCAGGTCAGTGTAATGCACAAGCGCCAAGGTTTAAATTTTTTGATTTATCACTACTGAGTCAATGTTCACTATTTGTTGAGTAAGCAGCCAGAGGAAAATAGGCAGCGAGATTCCAAGATGTTAGCCACATGGAGGAGAAAGTCCTACCTCGCAAAAAAGTGGATTTGCAGTCCCCCATGTCCAGACCGACTGGTTCGAGTATTATTTGGGAAAACGACAGAATTGAGTGCTCGCGAGATGATGTCGTTAAGTGCCTCATGGCAAGGCCATACCTCCACATCGACACCGATGAGGTTAATTATAATAAAATATTTGTTTTATTGCAGTTAATTTTATTTGGAAAACCTAATGTAGTTAGATAATCACGTTAAAACTCTATTCTTCCATTATATTTATGGTTTATATTTTTGTTAAAATTGATTAAATTTAAAATATTCGATATTCTGTAATTGAATTGTTTTTATTTTAACAGTATTTTAATCTTTTATTTCATCTTAACTATTTAATCTATATTCTTTTTAATCATTTTTAGACAGTTTTTATTTTGAACTATTAGATATCTCGCCAATTACTTTGCGCTAGACACAGAATAATTTTATATGCATTAAATTTTTTTCAAGTCAGAACTTTTATTAAGTTAGTTTTAATCACAATTACCTATGATCGAGAAAACAATACCCCTCAGAACCGCAATCGAGATTATTTGGAACAGCCAATTCTTCTCTCGAGGCTCTCTTTGTCTTCTGGAAATCAGTTGCACGATTTCCCCAACGAGCTCCGGATGATTAATTAGTCATGGCTCCGGGTGTTTTTACGGAGATTGGGGAAAAGATCATGTTGTCTGTAAAATTAGCGTATTTCGACTTTTTAAGTTCCTCAGCCTTTGTAGCGGTAGACCCTGGATTGATTGTCGAGTCGACTATATTCGTCTTTGAAAAAGTGTTGACTGGGTCTGTACATCTGCTAAACAAGGTGAGAGGGTGGAACAGAAATGTACCAAGTTTTGGCTGGCTAGAAAAGTTAAATTTCAAAATGGCCTTAATTTAAACAAATTTTATGGAGAAAACTTTTGAGCTGAATTTCCCAATTTGAAATAAATCATATAATTGAAAAGGTTGAGACATGGGGAAATTGTCAGCGCAGTGTAGATTCACGCGGTACCTCCTCAAAAGGCACCTTGTTTTTGTATGCATTCTAAGGTCTGTGTCGGGGTATATGCTTCGACTTGTCCTCCACTCCCAGCGCCTCCAGGTGGTTCTTGAAGAATTTTGACACAATTCCGCACCAGGTCATAACGACAGGGACAATCTTTACTTTCGCCAGGTGGATCGCTTTCAGTTTATTTGTCAGAAGTCGTATTATGAAACTTTTTCAATTCGATCTACCTGAGAAAAATCTGTAAAGTAATCCTCAGTTTGATAAATTTAATTCTGTTGCTCGATTTGTCGTGGAAAAATATGTCGGGTTTGATATTCGGGATACTATTATAGTCAAAAGGTTTATGTCAACTCGGATTTACACAAATTTGTTGGTAATAACAGAATGGACTAAATGAGTTTTTAATTTTTAGATTTTTTAATTCCGTATTAGTGATATAGATGCAGATTCGAGCATTTGACCACTTCGTTATGGCGTCTGAAATAGGGGCCGTTAAGCATTCGCCCACATCAGGTGACAACGGTCTTTTTTGAATGAGTTGCAGTGGCTGCATTTATTCTCTCCGTTATTGAAAAACAATTTTCGGTCTTGCAGAAGTCACAAGTTTGCTTCAGTCAGGGGGAATCCCCTAGTCATTTGTATATAAAAAGGAATATTTAATATATTGTAAGTTCGTGTTTCAACAATAAAATATTGTCTAAATTGCATCTCGAATTCGTTTTACTGTATTAGTTTATGATTTTTAAAAACAAAAAGTTGAATTCTTATGCAAAAAAATCTTAGATATTTTTATATAATCTTAATCTATTGACAAATGGTCAACAGTTTTAGAAATTATTTGATTAGCTATATCAGATTTAACTTAAGAATTCATTTTCTAAATAGTAAGTTGTTAATTATAGTATGTAACAAGTATTGTCCAATTCTTTCGTCGTGGTTAACAACATATCAATAGCTACTTGAAATACATTTCGAACATTATAAAAAGTCGTAGAAGAACATTCAATATATTTTGAAGCACCTGATAAATCAAAACTAAAATACCAAGTTTTTTAGATTCCTTTAATCCTTTTTGGTAAGAAATTAATTTCAATTCACGTCTATTTAAATCATCGATGACATCCTGACTTTCTCTAAGGTCAGTCTTGGTCCCTACAACAATAAATGGGGTGGTCTTTGGAAGGTGACAAGTCCACTGAGGATCACATAACTCGATTACCTTAGAAGGCAGAACATTAAATGACTGAGGTTCCACAACTGAACAACATATAATAAATATATCCTTATGTCAATATATAAAAGCGAACTGTCTCAGGATATAACAGTGGCCATGCTTGGTCTGAACTTTCATGTTCTGAAGTATCAATTATTTCAAATTTGATGGGAGTAGGGCCAGACTTCCCCTGACACATCAGCTTAGTAAAAGAAGGTTTAAGAATCCGGGGGACTTTGCTGGTGGCTGGTCCGTCGCTTGTGTAACTA
>NW_021833475.1:25000-28922 GCF_006345805.1 Octopus sinensis | reverse complement strand
GCTGCCCTAACCACTGGGCCATTGCGCCTCCACCTTCATTCATACATACATTCATGAATACATACATACATACATACATACATACATACATACATACATACATACATACATACATATATCGCCTATATCTAATGAGGAATGTTACAGGTATCTAGGGGTCGATGAAAACATCTTATAATAAACACCTGTAACAAAACACAGGTCACTAAAGCCGAATAAAGAAAATTTGGACCTCAGAACTCTCTACATTCTGTAAAATAGTGACCCACAATGTGTTTGCAATGTCAGTACTCATACCAACATTTGGGCTGTTTGATTTGTTTGACGTTTGGTGAAATCCGAGCCATTGATTCGGAAACCCGGAAGATACAAACAAGCACACATAATTGAGACGGATTTGTAATATTGCTTCCCGAAGAGATACGAGTGATTTACCTCCCCTACATGCATTGTTACTTTGGTCACCTTTACGTTGGTTATTGAAGTACACAATCGGTTACGACAGTATTGTATTCGTATGCATGTGTGTTCGAGGTGCAGCATTGAATGGTGTGTGTGTGTGTGTGTGTGTGTGTGTGTGTGTGTGTGTGTGTGTGTGTGTGCGCGCGTGTTTTGTAGGCGCGTGGTCTAGTGTTTAGTGAGTTACACTCACGATCGCTACATCGTGATTTCGATTCCTGGATCGGGTGGCGCATTGCGTTCTCGAACAAAGCACTTCCTTTCACGTTTCTCATCTGTAAATTAGTAATAATCTGCAAATGGGTAATCTTGCGAAGGAATTAGTTATCCGATTAGTTATCCGCCTAGCCGATGGAGTGGCATTATCTGAAAGCTTAAACGATGCAAAATGCGTTGTGACGCGCAGTGTATAACCACATCCGATAGGCTTGTCGATCACGTGATCACTGGCACGAAACCACGATGGTATTTTGGGTCATTGATTGACGAGGGAAAATCATCTGCGAATATTCCGTGTGTCGTGATTTGCCTAAATTTCCCGTCCGTTAAGTTTTCGTCTAGTTTCGTCTAACTTTTCTCCTTGTTGTGTTCTTCCTGTTCAACCCTTTCATATTATATATATATATATATATATATATATATATATATATATGTATATAATGTTTACCAAAAAGGAAAACTATAGTTGTCACTAAATATGACTAGGGTATTCGAACACCTACATTGCAAGAAATAAGAGCTAAAAGCACATATTTGTATACATATGTACTGACAGGGACTGTAATCGCCTGAAAGCACCGGTCGAATATAGTTAGCTAAAAATATGATTTGGACTATTATAACGGTTGAATACTAGGAATGGATGCACACATGCATACGTTAGTATATAAGAAATTGCATTTATAAACAGTATGAGAAAAAATTATATATCCGTGCGAATTTCGCCTTAAAGGTAATGCTTTTACATAAAATTTCGGTGAAACTGTGGTCTACAACTCAGAACAGATATACATTCACATTTTTCAGATATTTGGAAATACTGTGTATGTATGTATGTATGTATGTATGTATGTATGTATGTATGTATGTATACTTGTATGTACGTATGTATATATATATATAATATATTAGGTGGTGAGGCCTCAACAAGGAGAAAAGACCTAAGTCAGCTATGTATGCATGTATGTATGTATGTATGCATATGCATATGCATATATATATATATATATATATATATATATTATATATATATATATATATGTATGCACATATGTGTGTGTGTTTGTGTGTGTGTTATTCTTCAGTTATTACAAGATAAGGTTAATTCCTGTAGAAGGGTTTATTATATTATTTAGGTAATTAATTATTGCGACGTAGAATTATTATCTGTAGTTTTTATTCTTTAGTTATCTATTAAGCATAATGTACAGTTTTTGTCTACAGTTTTTGTTCTTTATGTATTCAGTGACGTCATCAATTTTAGTAGTTAAATATACTCGCTTTCTATGTTAGGCTTTTTGATATTTTTTTACTTTTCATGTAAATTTCAAATTGTCAAAAATATGGAATTGATATGGTATTTTTTATATTTTATTTTTATAAAATTAATTAGTTATTCAATGACGTCGCCATGAGGTTGGAAAGCAAGCTTCTTACCACGCCTATGTCTTTATTAATATTTAGCAGAAGTAACAGAATGATTTAAGGTCTGAAATTTTCTTGCGTTGGCACCTATATATGTATATATCTATATCTATATCCATCTATCTATCTATCTATCTATCTATCTATCTATCTATCTATCTATCTATCTATCTATCTATCTATCTATCTATCTATCTATCTATATCTATCTATCTATCTATCTATATCTATCTATCTATCTATCTATCTATCTATCTATCTATCTATCTATCTATCTATCTATCTATCTATATATCTATCTATCTATCTATCTATCTATCTATCTATCATATCTATCTCTCTATATCTCTATCTATCTATCTATCTATCTATCTATCTATCTATCTATCTACTATCTCTATCTATCTATCTATCTATCTATCTATCTATCTATCTATCTATCTATCTATCTATCTATCTACCTATCTGTCTGTCTATCTATCTATCTATCTATCTATCTATCTATCTATCTATCTATCTATCTATCTATCTATATATATATATATATATATATATATATATGTGTGTGTGTATATGTATTCATACATATGTGAGTGTGTGTATGTGTATGCATGTGTGTGTGTGAATGTATGTATATATGTGTGTACTTATGTAAGTATGGATGTATGTATGTATGACTAGTTATGGATATTTGTGGTTTTCGTCACTGTCTACAAGTTCCGATTGTTTTCAAATTTGGTATATGGATTAAGTTTTGTATATTAATTATGAAAATAAAATTAATTTTTCCAATAAATCCATAATTAAAAAGTTATTAGTCTTTAAAATTTGAAAACTTTGGGTATTTTAGCCAATCAGAAGCAAGTATTTTACACATCACTGTGGCGCAGAACTCTGTTTCCATAGTAACCAAAGCAAAGAAGCACCACGTGTTTCATAACTGATTGCGAAAAACTGTTTCATAATAACCAAAGATGCTGCGCACCACGAGTTCTATAATTGTTTGTTTTCATAAAAGATTGGACTCTCTCAACAAATTGAAAGTACCTGGGCATCTTTAAATCGTGGAAATAAAACGCTGGTGTGAAACACACTGTTCCATATTTGATTTTAATCTTTGTGAACTTATGTGGAGAAGGAGATATGAGAAAGATCACTTGTTTTAAAAATTCTTAAATTGGATTGCAAACTTTCGTTCTTGAATTTTTTAACTAAGAAAAGTCTGTTTTAAGCAATGATTTTATTGTCATTTCTAGCAACTCCTGTTGGTTTGTTTGTAGCTTTTAAATATTTAATTTGCTTGCGAATGATTTAATGTTTTTCACTGTTTTCCCTGTTAATTTTACTCGTGTATACTTTTATGTTTTCACTGTTTTTTTTCTAGCAACTCCTGTTGGTTTGTTCGTAGTTTTAGATTTGGTAGACAAAAACTGAAAGAAGCCCGTCGTATATGTATATATGTGTATATGTATGTGTGTGTATATGTTTGTGTGTTTGTGTTTGTCGCCCAACATCGCTTGACAACCGATATCGGTGTGTCTACGTCCCCGTAACTTAGCAGTTCGATGCTGGTGTGTTTACTTCTCCGTAACTTAGCGGTTTGGCAAAAGAAACCGATAGAATAAGTACTAAGCTTACAAAGAATAGGCTCTGGGTTCGATTTGCTCGACTAAAGGCGGTGCGCCGGCATGGCCGCAGTCAAATGACTGAAACGTGTAAAAGAATAAAAGAAAGAATAAAATCCCGAAATACAACAATATCTGTTTCAACAACGGTTTCACATCGGGAATCTTGCAACACAAATTCATAAACGTGTATA